>NC_079211.1:35023599-35206099 GCF_029633865.1 Lampris incognitus
CAAATCAAATGCAGCACTGTCGATGTGTGCATACATAACACTTCCCCTCTTCACATGGTTACTAAGGCCAACGGGGGTTGGCGCCCACATCTATATAACTAGAGACATTCACCTAAGAGATAAGGCACTTCCGCTTCCGGTACAGAGAGTTCAGTGTCGTTGTCGAATGTATGACATGCAAAGTTGGAGCTAGTAAACTACCTCGACTACGTCTACTCTCACGTCTCCTGTCTCGTTGTTTCCTAACTCCACACTGCTCTCATATAGTCTCGTCACATGATCGAATTGAGACTTGACATTGGACAATATGCATGCAGTATTACCCAGCCATCATTGCATATTATGTGCAAAATTATGACAAATTTACCAAAATAAGAAGCACTCATTAATTTAATTGAATAGTTTTAGCTTATTTATGGTGTTTCATAGTTTATAGATTGCTACAGACTATGTAAAAACCATAACGGAGAATGCCTTTTTGCGGGTATATATGGCTCACTCCACGGGCCCTTTCACGTCCGTGGGCGGCGCCCAGTGCAGCCGCGCTGCTTGCCTTGACCATATTCGGCCGTGCAGGGCGGGCCCCAAATCATCGCGGGCCCCTATGCAGCTGCATTTTTTTCTCTCCAATTTGCCCCCTTTTTCTCCCCAATTTGTATCTGGCAAATTTTACCCCGCTCTTTTTGAGCCGTCCCGTTCGCTGCTCCACTCCCTCTCTGCCGATCCGGGGGCGCCCCGACCAACCAAAGGAGGCGCTAGTGCAGCGACCAGGACGCATACCCACATCCGACTTCCCATCCGCAGACACGGCCAATTGCGTCTGTAGGGACGCCCGACCAAGCCGGAGGTAACACGGGGATTCGATCCGGTGATCCCTATGTTGGTAGGCAACGGAATAGATCGCTACGCTACCCGGGCGCCCTATGCAGCTGCATACCCTGAATCCATGGATACCAAATACGTCACTTCCGAAATGCACGCCGCCATATTTGTGTCCGATTGACTTGACAGTTTTCTACTGTGACCGTCATTGCCGTGATGAGAGAGAAAAAGAGCGATATTTGGGAAAAAAAAAACATAAAATTATTGGTAGCGATCCCTATTTATTACCTTCAGCTTTATTTTGTCCCTTAACTTCCGCGAAGCGTCTGCCTCAACTTACTTTTCCTGACATTTATATTTATCTTATACACGACCAATCCCCATACACCGGAGATAGCCTGAAGGCTTTCAAGAGCACCGATGCCTATCAATACACAGTTGCAGGATGGGTGAACGACACAAAGATATGGCATCTGGAGACAAAACCTATCTATCTGATCACAGGACATGCAAGTAATTCAACAATTATCAACTATGTTATTTTGTGGGTGGTCTAGCTAGCAGCGAGCTAGAGTGTTAATGTTAGCTAGTGCGCCGTTAGCCTTACAACTCGCCATTAACCATTAGCCATTAACACTCTAGCCTGCTGTTAGCTAACATTAGACACATATATGTGTAGATTAACGTAATGCATTTTTCACTTAACAGGTCAATCATTCCCAAGCTCTGAACACAAAAGCAACATGTCCATGGATGGTGGTGCAGGAGGAAGGGACAGTGGTGATGGCACATTGCACATGTATGGCAGGATTGGGAGAGGTGTGTTCCCATGCAGCTGCACTGATGTTCAGTTTTGGCTGCTGTTGACAAGAGAGAAGGACAGACATGCACTGAGAAGCCGTGTACCTGGACAAAGCCAAGCACGATAAAAGTCAAGTATGATGAGTTGTCTTACATGTTTGCCAACAAAGAGCAAATGGAAACTCGAGACCATTTACAGCACGAGACCATCCGCTGATGAGTTCAAGTTGTTCTGTGACATTCATCTGACATCACTGAAAAGCAAATACCATAGATTGTGCAGAAATTATATATATATATATATATATATATATATATATATATATATATATATATATATATATATCATAGCATATATGCTAAATGGCAGACAACTTATGATTTCTAACCCCTACATAGTTACTCTTTTAAATGGTAGGAGACATAATGAAATGAATGATGTACTACTTGAGACGTTAAGGTTACTTTTGTATTAAAAGTAAACACTATTACTGTTGGTTTATTTAAAACCAAATACAATGAGTCCACAGGCTATAGTCACATTTATTACCTTGATGTATCAGTTTTACATTTTACATGCAATTACTGCCTGTCTATTCTGTGGGGACCACAGACGGGCAAATATTACAAAGAGCACAGCAAACTGTTTCCAGCTTGTCAAGGGAGGTAGGTTATCCTTGAGTGGCTGTTTGGCAGAGAGACAGTGGGATGGTGGTCTGAAGGATGGTGTACTTGTTCCTGACCAGGCCGATACCTCTTTCCACATGGATCCTGATGGCAGCTGGTCCCCTTTTTGCTTCTAGTTCCAGTGGATGCAGTTGCTGCTTGCCTTTGGTGAATGCTGGAATTTTCAACTGTGCACAATACAGGCCAACCGTATCTTTGACATTGAAGCCTCCATCTGTATGAATGACATCTCCTGGTGACATTTTCTCAAAATATCCACAGTTTTCTGTGATGTGCTTGTCGCTTGTGCGTCCACCCCAGCTATTTGACACAAAGGATATAACACCCTGTGGTGTCATTGATATCAGGTATTTTACAGTGTTGTGATGCTCGTACTGAGAGTATGTCTGTGCACGAACTCTCAGGTTCTTTGGCTTCTCTATAAATATTTCAAAATAGTCAATGATAGAAGTGCAGTTGCTATAGTTATCCCTGAAACAGATGGGCAGACTGACCTGAATTTGTTCTTTTGATGGCCAAAATATAAGTGGTGACAGTCTAACATACATGACATCTAATGTACTATTAAATATAATGGCAACACTTGTCTTAGACATATGAAATAAATAGACAAAAAAAATTGAGGTAAAGTGAGCCTCATTCTCATCAGTGTTTACACAAAGCTATGAAAGGGAGTCAGACTTGGACTAGCTTTCAGAAATCCTGACAGAAAGGTAAAGACAACCATTAATTCAGCTTAGCTTAGAAGGCCTGTGAGTTCCTGTATCATTTCATAATTTCCTTTAAATGCCTCTTAGTTAAAAGAAAGCAAATCAACTTTGTCCTTTAGACTATGAACCTCTGCTCTAAGTTGAGCACACTCATTTGTTAATGCTTTGCTGCATTTCAGCATGGATCCACGATGCCTGGGCTACGAGTGGCTTGAGAGTAATTGTGCTCACAGTCTGCCTGTACTCCCATGGTGTTGTCGGCGTCATCGCTGGCGCTGGAAGGGGCCGAAGTCTCATGGTCAGTGTCACTGCTAGGTGCCAAAGTCTCAGTCCTTTTCTGTTTCATCTGCTGGGCATGCTCAAACCTACTGTTGGCATAGATGTTTTTCTGCCACTGTCCAGCTGAAGTGTGTGCAAACAGGCTGGGTAGATAATCAGGGCTCATGGGGTTGTCATTTTTTCTTCCTAAGCAGACAGAGGCAAAAATGGTAAAATATTACATGTGTGCATACCATCAAGATACTGACCAACCTGAGCAAGGTAATTTCCCTTTCATCCTTTTCTCTCAGACATTTTTCTCTCCCTTCACCTTTATGCTGCAGGTAAGTACTGTAATGTATATTTAACAAGAAGGGTGATCTCAGGGCACATCTGCTGATCGGCAGTCCGGTGCTTCTCAGTGAGGACAAGCATCAAGATATAGAAGAACGCTGGAGCAACCCTGGCAGTTGAAGCCTTTTCATTAAGGTGCAAGTGAAAGAAGGTGCTAAAAGGGAGCTAAAAGATATAAATAATAATTAGCTAAGTTAAAGGCAAATGTAACTTACCGGTGACAAAGTGTTGACTGCACAATCTGGAGTTAGGAGCTGGCTGCCAGGGGTCCCTTCTGATTGAAGCCAGCCATTTATTCTGCCGAGCTAGCTCCTTTGGGATTGAATAAAATTGTAGTCCGGGGTTTCTCTGGCGACTGTTGTTACAGCCAACAGCACAACATATCCCGGGCATATTGTATGAACTTTTTTTTCTTTGTGTCTAGAGACTAGAATCACAACTAGTCTACTCTGGCAGTAGTGGTTGTGCAGCCTTGACGCGGACACAAAAATGGCGGTGCTAAAACAGTGACGTCACAGGGTAAATATGAATATATGGTAGTTACGTCCCTGCCTACATGTCTTTGGACTGTGGGAGGAAACTGGAGCACCCGGAGGAAACCCACGCACAGGGGCGTGCGCTCATTGTGACGAGGGGGGGCTGCCCCCCACGTTTGGCAGTAATCATGGAAAAAAGGGAAAAAAAACTTTAAACGTATAAAACGTATAAAAATAATTTTATATGGAATCTGACCTGATGCATTATCATAATACAAAATATGCCTAACTCACGCAACGTTCCCAACAAATAGCCAGGTTATAGGTATTTCTCTATCTAACCCACCCAGTAGATGGCGTTAGTATACAAATTCTATTAATAATGCTATAATATACCAATGTACTACAATGCCTTTCATTTAAAATGTGAGCACTTACTAAACAAACGTTAAATATGTCGTGGTTTAACAAAGTTTGTTTGCACCTCTCCCCCCATGAGAGGTTTATTTCCAATTCCTGCGCGTGCCTCTGACCACGCAGACACAGGGAGAACGTGCAAACTCCACACAGAGGACGACCCCCAAGGTTGAACTACCCTGGGACTTGAACCCAGGACCTTCTTGCTATGAGGTGATCGCGCTAACCACTGCGACACACACACACACACACACACACACACACACACACACACACACACACACACACACACACACACACACACACACACACACACACACACACACACACACACACACACACACACACACACACACACCGTTTTCCGGAAACCTTCAATGGTGTCGGACTCCCAATCCGACCATCACTTGGGTGCAACCCGTGGCGGATCCCATCGTCTTCACTCTTGTGTTGCCATGGAACTAGATCCTCCCAGGCCAAGCAGTGTGGACCAGCGTCGCGACCTGATCACCACTTTAATCAAGGCTTTAGCAAATGGTTCCAAGAGTTTTTCAAGGCACACACCTTAATCTCTTGGAATGGATCCTCGGACACGAGAGACGACGGCGATATACACTCACCGGCCACTTTATTAGGCACACCTGTCCAACTGCTCGTTAACGCAAATTTCTAATCAGCCAATCACATGGCAGCAACTCAATGCATTTAGGCATGTAGACATGGTCAAGACGATCTGCTGCAGTTCAAACCGAGCATCAGAATGGGGAAGAAAGGTGATTTAAGTGACTTTGAACGTGGCATGGTTGTTGGTGCCAGACGGGCTGGTCTGAGTATTTCAGAAACTGCTGATCTACTGGGATCTTCACGCACAACCATCTCTAGGGTTTACAGAGAATGGTCCGAAAAAGAGAAAATATCCAGTGAGCGGCAGTTCTGTGGGCGAAAATGCCTTGTTGATGCCAGAGGTCAGAGGAGAATGGCCAGACTGTTTCGAGCTGATAGAAAGGCAACAGTAACTCAAATAACCACTCATTACAACCGAGGTATGCAGAAGAGCATCTCTGAACGCACAACACGTCGAACCATGAGGCAGATGGGCTACAGCAGCAGAAGACCACACCGGGTGCCACTCCTGTCAGCTAAGAACAGGAAACTGAGGCTACAATTCACACAGGCTCATCAAAATTGGACAATAGGAGATTGGAAAAACGTTGCCTGGTCTGATGAGTCTCGATTTCTGCTGCGACATTCGGATGGTAGGGTCGGAATTTGGCGTCAACAACATGAAAGCATGGATCCATCCTGCCTTGTATCAACACTTCAGGCTGGTGGTGGTGGTGTAATGGTGTGGGGGATATTTTCTTGGCACACTTTGGGCCCCTTAGTACCAATTGAGCATCGTGTCAACGCCACAGCCTACCTGAGTATTGTTGCTGACCATGTCCATCCCTTTATGACCACAGTGTTCCCATCTTCTGATGGCTACTTCCAGCAGGATAACGCGCCATGTCATAAAGCTCGAATCATCTCAGACTGGTTTCTTGAACATGACAATGAGTTCACTGTACTCAAATGGCCTCCACAGTCACCAGATCTCAATCCAATAGAGCACCTTTGGGATGTGGTGGACCGGGAGATTCGCATCATGGATGTGCAGCCGACAAATCTGCAGCAACTGCGTGATGCTATCATGTCAATATGGACCAAACTCTCTGAGGAATGTTTCCAGTACCTTGTTGAATCTATGCCATGAAGGATTAAGGCAGTTCTGAAGGCAAAAGGGGGTCCAACCCAGTACTAGCAAGGTGTACCTAATAAAGTGGCCAGTGAGTGTATATACCTGGCTAAACAGCATGATAACATTAAACCAAATAAAACTAGTAATATAAGCAGAATATTTAATGTATCAAATTAAAATGATCATCAAGCTCCCTCTGGTAAAATAGTGGTAACTGGTCACAATGCAGGCAGCACCAAGAGATAAAGAGAGGTAGCGGCATGCTGAAAGCAGTGGCCAGACAGAGAAATGCTCTGGAGATACAAATGATTAGGTGAGAAATTGGAATATGAGACTAAACAGCTTGGTAACATGAGTTTTAACCTAGGCCTACATGTCAGTAATAAAAAAAACTAGAAATAAAAGCAGAATATTCAAATTAAATGACTATCAAGGTCAGTCATTGTTCTTCTGGTAAAATAATATCTGGCCACAATGCTTGTCCTCAAAACTATGTTATAAATGTGTGAATTTTCATATATAAATACTATAGAATTGTGGGAAATGCACTTAAAAAAATCTGGGGGGGGGCTCTCATTTGGACCCCCTTAATGTCTATACCATGGTTTCGCCCTTGGATGGAGCCTGTATTGAGGGATGTCATAGGCAAATGTAACACACCACCTTGTTCTCTATACATCATCAGTGATGGACTGGTGACCCAATACAGGAACAAGAAAAACTTTCATCTACTAAGCACAGTGCCTCCTCTGTGTGGCTTCCAAAGGGTCACCTCTAACTTGAGTGAGAAATCAGAGTTCCTGATGGAGTGGGTGGGGCTGTAAAATGTATTTCGGATACAGCAGTTCAAAGAGGTACTGACTTGCAAACCGCTGAGGAACTTTTCAGTTTCCTGAAGGATCAACCCTCTAGCATAGAATACTATTGGATATCAGAGAAAGCCATTGCAAAGTATGATCAGTACGTCCCAACAAATGTCCCAGCTATGAAAGGTACACTGAAAATTCACCAAATGACCTCTGAAGAGCCAGCTGCACTCAGTGGAGGGAAATTTCACGTTTCTGTTCAAGACCTGGTATCTGTTAAGCGCTATGATCCGTCTGCAAGACCTCTCCTCAATATCTACCGAAAGTGTCGGCATGATGGGCGGGCTCTGGGGGTCCAGGCCCATCCAATAACGTCACTGTGCCCCCTCAGCTGAATTCTCTCCCTGACAAAAAAATAAAAATCAAATATTTTTACAGCTATAAGTAAAATTAAGTCATACAATTTGTTAATGGAAGACTTAAACACTGTAATGCAAAATAAAGCACAAAACTGATAGTTCCCATTTCTTACTAAAATTGACAACCCCTTGCCTAGCCAATTAAAAACAACTACCATATCTGAGTTGTATGATCAGCCGATCAATTACTACATTAAGGCTGAACTTACAGTTACATAGAGATGTTAGGTGAGCAGCACTAATGTGGAAATTTTCTTAGCGGTAAACAAGGTAAAATGTTTCGATGTGCTGGTCTAGTGGTGAGTTCATAAATACATCTATGCGTCTTGGGAAAATGTCTCTCCTGCTTGTTAAACTGGGCTACAGAGGAGTGGTATTGTTTGTACTTTTGTAATTCTGTGGCTACGTTTCTGGATGAGTGTGCTTATGGTTGTATAATTAAGCATACCAGTTCTTGATGTGGACTAAATGATGTTGTTTATCCTGTGAAGGTGGAGGCCCAATGTACAGGTTTGTTATCAGAATCAGAATCAGAAATACTTCATAAATCCCCGAGGGGAAACTGCATCCAAATCCTATTACAGACACTCACGCTCCAGCAAAGAAAAACCAACAAGATACAAGACAACAAAAAAACAGAAACAAATAAGAACAAGTGAAACAGAAAAAAAACAGAAACGGAAGACAAAACAAGAAACAGAAACAAGAATAAAAATACATAAACACATGTGTACCATGCTCCAGCATACAACACCCCATCCACACTGCACCAATGCAGCATGAAACAAATAGCACAAACAAACACCCAACAGGGCAAAACAAGTCGAAAAAGGGCCAGTCCAACAACCACCGATCCAGAGTGCCTGACACTCAGAGGGCGGGGCAGCGAAGCCCGACAGCCACAGGCAGGAACGATCCCCATAGCGCTCTGCAGCACACCCCAGCAGAACGAAATCACCCCCAAAAGAACTCCTGTGCCCGACCAGCACACCATGGAGTGGGCGGGAGACACCATCCACGACGGCACACAACTTCAACAGCATCCTCCTCCCAGAAACCACCGCCAGAGTCCAGCTCCAGCCCGACAAAGCCACTGGCCCTGCGGACAATTCCAGCGAGCCCGTCCGCATACGCCATCCCCAACCTGGTGCCCCAACACACAACAGCAAACAGGAGAGCACCGGCCACCACAGACCCACACCACACCCCAAGCACCATCCGGCAGATACCGACCCCAGCCCCCCCCCCCCAAAAAAAGCAGACGGCTCCGCTCCACCCCCTCCCTGCAGAGGGCACCAGCGCGCCAAGCCAGCCCAGTCCACTGTCCACACACACCCCCAGGCACCCGCAGCACTCCACAGCATCCACACTGACCCCGTGGATGGAAACAGGGGCCACCGGCACCACGTCCCTCCCCAGGTCAACAACGAGCTCCCCCATCCCTGCCACACCGAGCTGCAGATGGCCCCGTCCCCACACCATGCGACAAAGCCTCCCATCACAGCCCTGCACCCAACCCCCCTGCCCCCGCTAATGCAGCCGACCACAGGAGAGTCATCAGAGAACCTCCGAAGATGGCAGGACCCCGTGCAGTAGCTGAAATCCAAAATGCAGAGGGCAAAAAGGAATAGAGACAGGACCGTCCCCCGCGGAGCCCAGTGCTGCTGACCACTCCGTCCGACACACAGCTGTGTTATGTAGAATTGCCTCTCGCAGTACTGTATTAAATACAAAATACTTAATGGATTTCCCCCTGTGCATCTTAGTTTATAACCTCTGGTTTCTTAGTTTAAAACCCCTGGTTTTGTGGACATAGTTCATTTGCCCCTGTGTGCATAAGTGACAGTATGCATGTATGCCTCTGTCATAGTTTCTTTCATGAAACATAATATGTGAGGTGAACAAATTGCTTCCCTGTCAAAGTTGATTGTTAGTCTGTTCCTTATGCTCTGGTGCTGCCCCTGTCTACCGACTGTCAGCAGAATCTGAAACGCACGTTCATTCTATTCAGATATGAAAGTAAGCCTTTTATGGGAAAGGTCATCCAGGAGGTCGATGAAGAAGTGGAAGTGAGCGGCATGCAACAGCCGGGTGGAAAGAATGTCCTCACCTGGTCTCATCCACGTCACTTCCTATTCTCGTACTTGTCTGATGTGCTGCACATAATCTCTGAGCCAGAACCTTTGAACTCGTATCATTCAAAACTCATGACAGAGGATTGGAAACATTTCTAAGCAAACACAGCCTGATAATTCAGATATTCTGTCACACACTTTTATGGACAGGAATGTGACTTCACTGGAAATTTTTCAAAGTGCATACACTGTTATTGACTCAGGGAGGATTCAAACGCAAGGCACACAGACAGGATGATACGGTCACACTTGGTTTAATGAACAAAGGCAGACAGTGGTCAGAACACCAGGCAACCAAACAGTCAAGGAGCAGGCAGGCAGATAAAAAGGTTCAGATAGAGTTCAGGGGCCTCATGTATCAATCGTCACTATGGGCAAATTTGTTCGTACACACCCATGGGATTTTTTAGCCCTCAAGACTGTCTGACAGGCAGTTGCAAAGCATGATGGTTATTTGTAATTCCTTCCTCCTAACATCTATTGTCTACCTCTTGCAACGAGCAATCGCCCAGGCCTGCAAAGACATCAGTGTTAGCCAATCGGTGTCTAAATTCAGGGGTTACCCAGGTTCTACACCATTCTCTGAGATAAACTTCAGGGCTAAAACAATCCCATGGGTGTGTACGAATAAATTTGCCCACAGTAACGATTGATACATGAGGCCCCAGGTGTTTTCAGCATATGTCCCACTCAATATTGCAAAAATGCATAAAATTTAAATGTAGCAATATCCTAATAATTTTTATGAGTACACTTATACATACACTCTTGGTGGATAAAATATTTACTATTTCTCATTCTTTTGTTGTTTACACCTTTTGACATTTTCAGGTGCACTCGGACACCTTTAGTAAAAAAAAAAGTGTAAATGTAATTTCAAATAACATGACACCAACATAAACACAAAATGTACATTTTGACAAACCTGATGCATGCTTTTAAAACAAGTTTTTAAAAGACTTTTGAATTGTTCATCTTGCCGACGCTTATTTGTCATGTGGATATGTTTCACCCTTGCAGATGTTGATGTGAGTGCAGCAAACATGTAGTCAATAAGTGTAAACTAGGTATTTAATTACGGAGCTATTGCTATGCAGTTTAGTGAAATCAACACCTTTGACAGCTTGTCTACTAAACACAACACAGCAGAATAGTAGCTATCCCACCTAGGCAGACGTCAGCATCGAGACAGTATTTCCAATTACTTTGGTTGATGCAGCTATTACTGTAATGAACCCAGCTGTAAAACAGCCATCAAGGTAATAAATGAAATTGCCTTGCATACACCAAATTTATTACGGCAAGAGCTTTGCTCATTTGGCTTACAGTATCCTGTGATGTGTATGAGTGAAAACTGCAGAAAGAATACTGAGTATTATTCCCTCCAGCATAAGGTTTGTCCACAGACTTAATTTTGCAGTGTACTGCCATCTTTTTATTATCAAACACTTCTGGGTTTGTTTATACAGATACAGGAACATGAAACACTTTATATTAATTCACTTATTTGTTGCTTTTCTCCACCAATGTGATATTTCAAACAATCCTTTACAAGCATTGCCTCAGGGCCCTGTGCAAACTGCATGCATTTTCCTTGTGTTCATGATTATTGCAAAGCAGCTGGAGATGGCCATCCCTGTATGGTTCAGTTGTATTCAAGCTGGCGGTCTTTCAGAGAATGATCTGTTTACAAAGCTTAAAGGTTTGTGCCAAGGCAACGGAGGATTCCCCCATTCCCCGGCTCAACAACATGTGACTCTTACTGCAGTTATTTACACTCCTTACAAAACAGGGTTTGGGTGCCAAACTGAAGAACTTTTAAAATGTTCATCATGAAATCATACTCAACATGTTTGACTTACAAACCTTTGTGGTGCTCTAAAGAACTCTTCGGGAGTATTTAACAATTTAAACATTCTCAAAATAACAAATAAAGCCAGCATGATTTCAATAGTGAGAAACAGCAGCAAATGAGCCCCACTCGGTCATTGCACTTTGCTTGCATTACTTTTTTTCCCCCGTGGTCTGATGTCATGGGCATGTGTGTGAGATGAGTGGGATTAGGGGAGGGGTTTTGATAGTGTGGTACGAGACTTCACAGTGACAGACAGAGGAAAGCATCCTCACCTGGAAAGAAAACAAGATTGCAACTGCTCTTACCATATGCCTTCCTGAGATCTGGAAATTGCCAAATTGGAAGTGTGAGGGGAGATGCACTGAGAGTCAATGAGGGGGCAACAGCATCATTGTAAGACAGCGCCATCCAAACAGCAATAGATGTTTTAACAATCATCCTACAATACCATACTGTTTCACACCATTACAGATTATTTAACAAATCAGAAGTTTCTTTAAGTCAATATGTATGCACGACCATTAACCGTAACAGCCAACCTTCGGAGAACCTGCCTTCTCTGTGAATAAACGTAAAACTTTTGTGCAACCACATTTTTACAACATATTTTATATTTAATTGAAACTGAAAATGGATATGAACACAGCCACATCTTTTTCAGTGGAATTTATGTTCTGCTTTTTAAGATGCACTTTCCACATGGAACACCACAAACTAAGTCTATTATTTGCTGCTTTTTAAGATGCATTTTCTACATGGAACACCACAAATTACATCTACAGACAGTCAAACTTGAACATGTTTAACCTTGCTATTTGTTCACAATACAAATGAAAAATTAGGTTGCTGCACCTTAGCAAATTTGGAAAGCAATTCAAGTTCACTGCACCTATGAAACTGTTGCAAATGTTTAGTAAATATCACCTGAGAGCCTTATTTTTTTACCACTATTGAAAGGTGAGTAGCTTTATGCATATTTTAGAATATAGTTTTAGAAAAAGTTTCATGCTATGAAGCATCATGTTGTTTTTCTTTCTTTATGTCAGTTCAGTCTGTGTGAGCTTCGAGTCCTATCCCCCTTTTCAGCTGTTACTCGGAGAGATGCTTTGAGGACAAGTGTATGGACACATTTTCTGCTATGGAAGCCTATATATGTGGAAGCATTCCGTTTCTGGTGCGATAAGATGGTGGCACGAATTCATGTTGGCAGCGGCCTCACCCAGTACCAGTGCGGGAAGATGGCAGCGCGAACTTATGTTTGCGGTGGCCTCATCCAGTACCATCCATGCAGTGTCTTTGTCTACATCTGCATCCAAGTTTGTTTTGTCTTCATCTGATGGCTGGGAGAGCTGGTGCTGGATTAGCTGGGAGAGATTGGTCTGCTGCGTCCTGTGGGCAGTAGCGCCCCCAGAAATGTTTCATAGGGGTGGCCAAATGGGGCCACTGCAAATCTTGGGGTGGCCCACCAAAACCAAAGCCATGACTGCCTTTCAGTCTATCATGCTGTTGCAGTATTCTGTATAGGCTAGCTGAAAACTGTCAAGTTAAGGAATTGCACACTGAAAAACTTGGGCTCCTTATTTTTCACAGTTAATGTTACTGAATAGACTAATATGGTACAGTTAACATTTTGAGTTTAAATGTGTCGTGTATCTGTACATATTGTAACAGGTTAGACGATTCCTTGTTACATTGTGTATGTCCAGAAATTAAAAATGAAAATATCAGATAGAAGCATATTATACATAATCAGAAGCATATTCTGCATATGCAACTCGTGGCTGGGAGGGCCAGCGGGGGGGCCAGGGATAGTATCAGGGTGGCCATGGCCACCCCTGGCCACCCCTTGGGGGCGCCACTGCCTGTGGGCCCAGAGACCATGGCCCTGATTGGAGCTGAGCTCAAAAAGGTAACACCAAGGGAGATCTGACAGGACGCAGAAGCAGGGCGAGCTAAGCTAACTGCTAGCCCATGCAGACTGGCAGTTGCAACAACACCAAGGGCGGTCTGACAGTGGCCTCACCTAGCATTGACTGTGTTTTAGTGTCGCCGTGTAAAGTGTAGGGAGGTGTGTCAAAGGTGTCTGGCTAGGAGAGCTGGCATTGGATCGGCTGGGGGAGCCTGGTCTGCTGCATTCGGTGGGCCCAGGGACCACAGCCCTGCTGTGGCTGTGCCCGAAGAGGAAACACCGAGGGCGGTCTGACAGGACGCGGAAGTGGGTCAGGCTAAGCTAACTGCTCGCCCATGCAGACCGGCAGTTCTGACAGTCATCCTGGCTGTTATTCATTCTCTGGACAGTGGATTTTTTTTTTTGCACTGAATGGACTGTGTTGTTAACTGTTCGTGGCTTGTTTTTTTTTTTGTTTGTTTTTTTGCTTTGTCCTCCTTGATTTTGAATGTTTTTGGTGGTGTCATTTTTGGGAATTTTGAGAAGTGTGTTTTTGTCTTTTGTGTCACACTGCGATGGGCTGGGGGAAACAGAATTTCATTGTTGTGTACGCAAGTACATGAAAGAAATTACAATAAATTGTTCCTGTTCCTGTAGGGGAACATAATGATAATATAAACTTGAAAATGAAAATGTAATTCCACAATAGCATTATAATTTTCCACATACCTGTGTGTTGAGTAAAAATTAAAATGCAATAATCAAATTTGCATATTAATCTTCACATATTCATATGGGCGTTCTACGACCATATTAAAATGAAAATGGCAAAGCTAGTTGACATTTAATTTTCAAAGTCATAGCCTGCTGTACAGTTGAAAATATTCAAATGTTAATTTAAATTTGAAAATTAAAATGCAATATAAACAACGTAACCTGCCCACCCTGCAGAACATGTACATCTCTAGAGCCCGGAAACGGGTGGGCAGAATTAGCACTGACCCACCCCACCCAGGACACAGTCTATTTGAACTCCTATCCTCTGGCAAGTGCTTGAGAACGATATGAACCAAAATCACCACACATACGAACATCCTCACCCAGCACAGGCCATCTCTCTCATGAACATTTAACAGCATGGTGCAATAATAGAAACTTATTGTGTAAATATGACACTTTTTAAACAGCCCCCTCTGGTCATGATCTCTCACCTACATACACTCACCGGCCACTTTATTAGGCACACCTGTCCAGCTGCTCATTAATGCAAATTTCTAATCAGCCAATCACATGGCAGCAACTCAATGCATTTAGGCATGTAGACATGGTCAAGTCGATCTGCTGCAGTTTAAACCGAGCATCAGAATGGGGAAGAAAGGTGATTTAAGTGACTTTGAACGTGGCATGGTTGTTGGTGCCAGACGGGCTGGTCTGAGTATTTCAGAAACTGCTGATCTACTGGGATTTTCACGCACAACCATCTCTAGGGTTTACAGAGAATGGCCCGAAAAAGAGAAAATATCCAGTGAGCGGCAGTTCTGTGGGCAAAAATGCCTTGTTGATGCCAGAGGTCAGAGGAGAATGGCCAGACTGGTTCGAGCTGATAGAAAGGCAACAGTAACTCAAATAACCACTCATTACAACCGAGGTATGCAGAAGAGCATCTCTGAATGCACAACACGTCGAACCTTGAGGCAGATGGGCTACAGCAGCAGAAGACCACACCGGGTGCCACTCCTGTCAGCTAGGAACAGGAAACTGAGGCTACAATTCGCACAGGCTCATCAAAATTGGACAATAGAAGATTGGAAAAACGTTGCCTGGTCTGATGAGTCTCAATTTCTGCTGCGACATTCGGATGGTAGGGTCAGAATTTGGCGTCAACAACATGAAAGCATGGATCCATCCTGCCTTGTATCAACACTTCAGGCTGGTGGTGGTGGTGTAATGGTGTGGGGGATATTTTCTTGGCACACTTTGGGCCCCTTAGTACCAATTGAGCATCGTGTCAACGCCACAGCCTACCTGAGTATTGTTGCTGACCATGTCCATCCCTTTATGACCACAGTGTTCCCATCTTCTGATGGCTACTTCCAGCAGGATAACGCGCCATGTCATAAAGCTCGAATCATCTCAGACTGGTTTCTTGAACATGACAATGAGTTCACTGTACTCAAATGGCCTCCACAGTCACCAGATCTCAATCCAATAGAGCACCTTTGGGGTGTGGTGGACCGGGAGAGTCGCATCATGGATGTGCAGCCGACAAATCTGCAGCAACTGCGTGATGCTATCATGACAATATGGACCAAACTCTCTGAGGAATGTTTCCAGTACCTTGTTGAATCTATGCCACGAAGGATTAAGGCAGTTCTGAAGGCAAAAGGGGGTCCAACCCGGTACTAGCAAGGTGTACCTAATAAAGTGGCCAGTGAGTGTATATATCTACGATGTGCACTACCTCTTTAAACCAGATGTGCAATACAAATGCACATTTTAAATACACATACAACTGCTGTGTACTGGTTACAAACTATTGTTAGTGTTGTGGCTGTAACATAACAGAATAACCTGCTTAAGGCATCCAGCTTTTGGCTGCAATGATTCCAAAATGATGTTAAGCTTTTGACCTTCTACACTGGATTTTAGGTGAATAACAGAAATGAAAAAATACCTAATGGTCCTCTCAGGGTGCTGTGCTAAGGTGAGACCAAAAGTGTGCATCCCACTTAAAACATTGGTAATCCAAATCCAAAGATGAAGCTCAAAAGATGCACAGTTTGGGAGTTGAAGCTCAAAGGAGGCACAGTTTGGCGTAAGTAATGCTTATTGAATAATATCATATTTCATAACCTCACAGTGCAACATCAGTATGTCAAGTGAAGTCTAGTCAAGTCAATTTTATTTGTATAGCCCAATATCACAAATTACAAATTTGCCTCAGTGGGCTTTACAGAAATACAACATCCTGTCCTTAGACTCTTGCATCGGATAACGAACAACTCCCTAAAAAAAAAAAACATTTAACAGGGATAAAAAATAGGAAGAAACCTCAGGGAGCGCAACAGAGGGATATCTCTCCCAAGACGGACAGAGGTTCATCGGATGTTGTGCGTACAGAATAAAACACAATTTACAGAATACAACATTCAAAGAGGATCAAATAATTATAATGGAATTATAAGACATATGAAGAATATGATGAGGAGGAAGCCAAAAAAATGTCCAGATGCCACAGGAACAGCCTAGGACCTCAGCCACATGACCACCATCACCATGTAGACCTGGCAGGAGGACAGACTACACATGCACACGGGGGAGACTCATAACACACTGTTTGCATACACAGAAGACCCAAGAACAAGGGACACAGGGTGGCATGGTGGCCCAGTGGTTAGCGCTGCCGCCTCAAAGCAAGAAGGTCCTGGGTTCGAACCCCGGGGTTGTCCAACCTTGGGGGTCATCCCAGGTCGTCCTCTGTGTGGAGTTTGCATGCTCTCCCTTTGTCTGCAGTGGGTTTTCTCTGGGTGCTACGGTTTCCCCCACCATCAGAAAGACATGCATGTTAGGGTTAATACTCCTATCTGTGCCCCTGACCGAGGCACCGCAAGTTGAACTGGAGTTGGTTCCCGGGCGTTGCATGGCGGCTGCCCACTGCTCCTAGTTACACATCTAGAATGGGTTAAATGCAGAGCAGAATTTCCCCACGGGTATTAATAAAGTGTATCAAAATTTAAAAAAAAAATCAAAAAAGACAGTCACACATCGGAATGAGAGACAGATATAACATTGAAACAGGATAACAATATTATATGGATTTATAAGATACATAGAAAAACGTGATGAGGCTGATGCCAAAGCAGTGTCCAGATGGTGACAATGGTCACCATGGAGACCTGGGATGAGGACAGGCTACACATGCACACGAGGGATACTCACATCACACCATTCACATACACAGGAGAACAGAAAGGAAAAGACATCACTCAGGGAGAGAGAAAATACATGTGAGAGAAGGGAACAGTTTTCAATAGTCAATAATCTATACTCTATAACCTTGTCATTGACTCCAGCCACTGAGGATGCAAACCCAGTGACTGAAGATGCATTGCAGTGCATTCTTAGCGCTGGTCCCAATCCCGGATGAATGGGGAGGGTTGCGTCAGAAAGGGCGTCTGATGTAAAACCTTTCCCAAATCAAACATGTGGACCATAAATCCAATTTCCATACCGGATCAGTCAAGGCCCGGGTTACCAACGACTGCCACCAACAAATACTGTTGGCCAGCAGGGTGCCGGTGGAAACTATACTACTGTTGGGTAAAGGAGAAAGAGAGAGGGAATACATGTCCAGAGGCAGCGGGACAGAAGGAAAAGTAGGAGTGCGGAGGTGAGAGTCTAAATTTTGAATGTTGGCACTATGTCTGGTAAAGGGAGAGAGTTGGCTGATATGATAGAGCGAAGGAAAGTAGATAAACTGTGTGCAAGAGACTAAGTGGAAGGGGAATAAGGCCAGGAGCATCGGAGGTGGGTTCAAACTCTTCGACCATGGTGCGGATGTGAGGAGAAATGGGGTAGGGGTAATTCTGAAGGAGCAGTATGTCAAGAGTGTGTTGGAAGCGAAGAGAGTGTCAGAAAGAGGGATGAGTATGAAGCTGGAAATCGAAGGCATGATGATGAATGTTATCAGTGCATATGCCCTTCAAGTTGGGTGTGAGCTATAAGAGAAAGAAGAATTCTGGAGTAAGTTGGATGAAGTGGTGGAGAAATTTACCCAAGGAGGAGAGAGTAGTGATCGGAGCAGACTTCAAAGGGCATTTCTGGTGAAAGCGAACAGAGATGATGAGAAGGTGATGGGTATGGTGTAAAGGAGAGGAATGTGGAAGGACAGATGGTGGTGGATTTTGTGAAAAGGTTGGAAATGTCTGTGGGGAATTCATATTTCAAGAGAACGGAGGAACACAGGGTGACGTATATGAGTGGAGGAAGGTGCACACAGGTGGACTATAGTGCAGTGACCAGGACACATACCCACATCCGGCTCCCACCCACAGACACGACCAATTGTGTGTGTAGTCCATGGGCCAGAGCCCAAAATTTCCTATTTCGGTACACTCAAGGTGGCAAAACTTACTTATAATTTTTGAAAGGATCCATGTCTGTAGATGATATTTTGGTATGATAACCATTCCTGAGTGGCAGCTGTATCACAGTTATCAGCTCATGAAGTTAACCACCCGCTAAACTAAATTGCATTTTAGACGCTGGTGCATATCCTGGTTTAGCCTCATGGTCAGGACATTTTTCAATGTTCTATAATATTGTCTTTGGTATCATTTTAAAGGGGACCTTCTTAGCTTTCATTCAAGCCCTGTTGTGGATATTTCTCACAAATATAGAGGTCACTTGAGCTCTTCAACCCGTCAATAACACACATCTTTCTGCAATTTTCGCCTAAACTATATACTTTCTTTTAGCCCTGTGGCATCTAGGAATATCAGGGACACAAAACACAAAAACTGGAATACTCACAGGACTGTAAAGATTCAGGAAATGTATAATATACCCATACTATTTCATTGTGTGAGGTGATTGTGAACCTTAAATTAGAAGGGCATTATTACTAACAAACTAACTAGACCAAAGCCAGTTAGTCCATGGGTCAGACCAGATATCGATATCACCCAAGGTGACACAACTTCACTGGTGCCATTTTATTTGGTACACTAACAGAAGTAAAATAATACATGATAACCTTTCCAAATGAGCAGCTATTTCATTTTTCTTTCAGGAAACCTGTTTCTGTGCCTCTCACGATTGTGTATTTGCCCAGATTTTTACAAATATAGCATTTCAACACCCCTGGTACTGATTAGCCTAGCTTAAACTCTGGGACAGTTCTTAGTTGGCCAACAACCAAGGATAACCAGTACTGTGTACTTCCATTCATTGTGCTAAGCTAGGCTAACGTGCAGCCAGATAGCTTTCTACTAAACACATATAGAGGAAACTGGTATCTATCTTCTTGTCTCACTCTGGAGAAGATTGTAAGCTAATTTCCCATAATGTTAGCATGTTCTTTTAATGTATATGTTAATATGATTAGTTAAAGTGGCTACGAGGAACTTTCATCTTGTGTTGATTTTAGCGGCCTCATGTGGACAAAATACAGCTGTTGCATAGCAACTAGGTAATGTATCTATTTGTGGCTATGTAAGATAAATAATGGTAATATGACGCTGGTGAAGCAAAGTAAACTTTGTTTTAGTAGTGTTCATACACCTAAGTTACATGTATTTGTTTGTATGTGGCAGGTGAAAACTGACCGAATATGGCCACTGGTGAACAAGCAAGTTTTTACCCAATACCAAAGCGCCCACGGGTGGAGTGCATTATCCACTGTTCTGATGATACAGATAAGCTGGTTTCACTACAAAGTGTCGACTCATGGAGAACTCTGCTCAGGGCAGCTCAGATACGAAATCATGCACCAGTTTTGAAACTGGCAAAAGACATTCCTGAGGGACAGATTCCAGCAATCTACTACCACAGAAAGTGTCGCAGTATCTTCACTATGAAGCAAATTATTGATGGCCTCCTTGCAAAAGAAAAGAAAAGTTGTGTCTCTGCTGAAGAGAAACAATCTAAGAGAGTAGCTCGACATGCTCCAAGTACATCTAGGACTTATGATGCAGAGTGCATATTTTGTCAGAAAAACAGCAAATATTCCAAGAGACAGAATACGAGAGAAGTACTGGTGCAGTGTCGAGAACTGCGAGCTGATGCAAAGATCAGGAGTGCAGCCACAAAGAAAAGGGACAGCAGAATCCTTGCCATTGTGAGTAGAGACCTTGTAGCAGCTGAAGGGCACTACCACAGGTCATGCTATAGACTTTACACCAAAGAAGAGGTTTCCAAAGGAGAGGTTGCCAGCAATGAAGATGATGATGCTGCAGCCCAGTATGAAGCTGCTGTGAATAAGGCATACAATGAGCTGTTCCTCTTCATCAGGATGGAGCTTTTTGGCAATCCTCAAGTGATGACAATGACTGATCTCTCTTCTAGACTGGTAGCTTCAATGAACTCCCAAGGCATTGCCCAAGTCAAGGAATCAACCAAGAAGCACATAAGGCGAAACCTGGAGAGTGAGTTTGCTGGAGCCTTGCAGATATTCCCTGATGAGAAAGGAAAATTCCTCCTCTATCCCGATAACTTGTCCATGAGGGAACTTGCCAAAGAAAATCAGTCTCTCAAAAGGGAGCTGCAGACCCTGAAAAGTGTCAGTGCACAAGATGCTATAGCCAAAGCAGCCATCAAATTGAGAGCAGACATTAAAAGTCAAGATGTTCCTCAAACCTGGCCGCCTGAAGTCAAACCAGAAGCAGAATGTCCTACCATTCCAGAGTCGCTCATTATCTTCCTGTACTCTCTACTCACAGGCTCAAATGATCCTGATCATGCATCCCAGAGAGTGCAGTGCCTTCTGCAGTCATTTGGCCATGACATAGTATATGCAGTGACATGTGGAAATACCAAGCCTTCCAAGCACATTGTTCTGCCATTCAGTGTCAAATCGTTGACAGGAAATGTAGAGTTGATAAACATCCTCAACCGACTTGGTCACAGTGTGTCCTATTCACAGATGGAAGAGATCAACACTGCCCTGTGTCTCCAGAAACTCTCATCATCAGGGAGTGGCATTGCCCTTCCAGCTAACATCCATCCTGGCATATTCACAACTTTAGCCTGGGACAATATCGACCGTCTTGAAGAAACTGTCAGTGGTGAGGGAACATCTCACAGAGTCAATGGGATTGCTGTGCAAGCAAAGCCAGTCAACCCACTTCCTGTCCAACCCATGCCCACTGTTCCCAAAACAAAGAAGAGAAGCATTGATGGACCCCCACCAATGTTACCAACTTACAATGCTGGACAACGGGTAGGGCCACCACAAAGCAAAAAGTCAGATGCCGATACTGCAGCCAATACTAAGCTTGCCAGAGAGAAAAACCTTCTTTGGGTCCTAGCACGCATGTCACAACAAGAAGAACAGTCAGTCAGCAGCTGGACAGGCTTCAACATCCTGACTCGAGGAGAGATGATGGTCATCCCCGACAATATAGGCTATCTGCCTACCATCAATGCTCCAGCGACACAAATGTCTACTGTCAACGAGGTGCTTAACCAGTCACTGAGCATCATGCAGTGCTTAGGCCTGAGGAAGATTGTCTGTGTCTTTGACCAAGCCCTGTATGCGAAGGCTGTCGAGATCACATGGAAACACCATGACAAGTTCCATGATATCATCGTTAGGCTTGGGGTATTCCACACCATCTGCACACTGCTGGCAATAATAGGAAAGCGTTTACAAGATGCTGGACTCAAAGACCTCTGCATTGAGTCTGGCATGATTGCAGAAGGCTCAATTGCTGGTGTTATGGATGGCCGCAAGTACAACAGGGCAGTGCGACTACACAAGCTCCTGTATGAGGCTCTCATGCGACTGACCTTGAATGGTTTCCTGTCCTGGTTGGAAGAAACTCACAGGAATGACATGGTTCACCTGAATGAGACACTGAAGACCATTGACAGCCTTGGGAAAGAAGTCTCACAACATGCTTTGAAGGAGGTCCCCGAGAACAGCTCTTGTACACGCATCATGGATCTATTTGAAGTCTACCGTGAGTTCCTTAGAGGTGGAAACGGCAGCCCCTCGAACTTCTGGATGTCCTATTTGGACATGGTTGAAATGTTGTTGGGGCTCATCCGAGCATCCAGAGAGGGAGACTGGATGCTACACTTGGCTAGCATTCGAGCAATGATCCCATGGTGCTTTGCTTATGACAGGATGAATTATGCACGCTACCTCCCCTACTACTACGCCCAGATGTCTGAGCTGCCCATCACACACCCAGATGTGTACACAGAATTCATGGAAGGAGGCTTCTCAGTCCAACTGGGCTCCACCAATCCCTTTGGCCGAATCCCTGTTGACCAAGCTATAGAAGAAACGGTGAACAAAGACACCCAAACAGCTGGAGGGACAAAGGGATTCAGCTTGAAGCCAGGAGCTGTGACCAAATATTATCTCACAGCTGAGTATAGAAGCATGTACCTCAGACAGCTGAGAGACCTGACAGGTCAAGGCAGGTGCAAATGGTCTCATCCAGATCTACAGAGTCCAAGGATCAAGAGAGATGAAGCAGATGTCCAGTCTCTCATGGACCTTATGGAGAATAACTGGCTCAATCCTATGTCCCCTGATGAGATTGATTTGGTTAGCCTCTCCACTGGCAACATGGCTCCACCTGATGTGACCATAGATCTCTTGAGAGCTCTTGAGAAAGGAGAAGAGGCCTACCAAGCACTCCAGCAAACAAGGTTAGATGCAGACCCACCACCTGTGAAATTCCACGACAAGATGACCAAGCAAAGTCTGAAAACATTCTCCAATGTCAGCACAAAACAAGCTCATGGAAAGAAAGCACAGGATGTGGTTCTGAAGGCAGATAGAAACCTTTTCAGTCACATGATCCTGGTGGCTGAAAGCAGGAAGGTGAATCTGAAGGATGTCCTTGCCTACCCATTGGGCCCACTACCATGGGCACTGGCAAATGCTGATGGGTCCTTACGAAAAACAAACAAGGCTGCACTTGCCAGAGAGCTTGAAAAGAATGTATCTCCTGCAGAAGACATCCCAATCCCATCTACTTCCATCATTGATGGGATGAGCCTGGTCCAAAAAATGAATGGCAACAACAAAACCTTTGCACAGGTGGCAGAGTCAGCCTTGACCCAGGTCCTCCATGAGGGAGCACAGAGTGGGAGGATTGATGTTGTTTTTGATGTCTATCACCAGACTTCGATCAAAGATGCTGAACGACTGAACCGGGGTGGAGACATCACTCTCCAGTACAAGAATCTTGCAGGGGGACACCACGTCCAGCAGTGGAGAAAATTTCTGTGCAGTTCCTCCAACAAGACCAGTCTCATCAAGTTTCTGGTGGAAGAGTGGAAACTCCCACGATACAGAGCTATGCTGCATGGCAAGGTGTTGTACATGACCTGTGAGGAAACCTGCTACAAGTTGACAGAAGATGGGTGTGAGGAAGCAGCAGAACTGCACTCCACACATGAAGAAGCTGACACCCGTCTGCTCCTGCATGCATTGCATGCAGCAAATGCGGGCTCAAAGTCAGTTATCATCACAGCTGAGGACACTGATGTCATGGTGCTTTGTCTTGGCTTCCAGAAGGACATCACCTGTCCCATCTACCAGAAGTGTGGGACTCAGAACCGCACACGGTTTGTCGACATCACCAAACTGGCAAGTTCACTTGGAGACAGCATCTGTGACAGCCTAATTGGCTTACATGCCTTCACAGGCTGCGACACTGTCAGTGCATTCGCTGGTCGAGGGAAGCTGAATGCCCTGAAGATAGTGAGAAAGCACACTTCCTGCCAAGAGACTTTTAGTCAACTGGGACAGACATGGAATGTGAGTGATGAGCTGTTCCAGAAAATTGAGCAGTTCACCTGTCGGATGTATGTTGCTAATAGCAGCACTGCTGAGGTGAACAAACTGCGTTACCAGCTCTTCTGCACCAAAAGGGGAGAGGTTGAGTCCAGCCAGCTGCCACCATGTAGAGACTGTCTCTTTATGCATGTTCAACGAGCCAACTATCAGGCAGCAATATGGAAGTGCTGTCTGCAGGCTAACCCTGTGGTGCCAAGCCCTACTGAGTATGGATGGACAGACGATGAAGGCAAGCTGGCCATTTACTGGATGCGCTCCCCACCTGCACCAGATGTGGTCTTGGAAATGCTAACATGCAAGTGTGTGCATTCATGCAAAATGCCAAGCTGCATGTGCCTGTCAAATGGACTTCCATGCACAGACATGTGCAGGTTACAGACCTGCAGTAACCAAAAACAGCAGGATGGTCCAGAACTGGACTTTGAACTTGGGGAGTCAGATGATGAGAGAAACGAGCAGTTTGATGAATGACAGTGTGATGATTCTGATGGTATTACTGTGGTAGTAGTCTATTGATGCACAGGATGTTGATTCTGGACTTGGTTACCCAGAGCTTGATAACAATAATGTAACCATATTCACATATACCCATTACCCTACCCATTACCATTACATATACCCACTAATGATATGGGATTACATGTATCATTGACTAAGTATATGTAAATGTCAATGTTGTTTAAAATATTAAAATAGTTCATTACCTCACTATGGTATTCCTTTTTATCATGTATTTTGATTGTGTATTTAAACAAATGTATAGAGACCAGTTTGTGACCTAACTGGCTTTGGTCTAGTTCTCATTTAAGGCTCACAATCACCTCACACAATGACATAGTATGGGTATATTATACATTTTCTGAATCTTTACAGTCCTGTGAGTATTCCAGTTTTTGTGTTTTGTGTCCCTGATATTCCTAGATGCCACAGGGCTAAAAGAAAGTATATAGTTTAGGCGAACATTGCAGAAAGATGTGTGTTATTGACGGGTTGAAGAGCTCAAGTGACCTCTATATTTGTGAGAAATATCCACAACAGGGCTTGAATGAAAGCTAAGAAGGTCCCCTTTAAAATGATACCAAAGACAATATTATAGAACATTGAAAAATGTCCTGACCATGAGGCTAAACCAGGATATGCACCAGCGTCTAAAATGCAATTTAGTTTAGCGGGTGGTTAACTTCATGAGCTGATAACTGTGATACAGCTGCCACTCAGGAATGGTTATCATACCAAAATATCATCTACAGACATGGATCCTTTCAAAAATTATAAGTAAGTTTTGCCACCTTGAGTGTACCGAAATATCGTCTGGCCCATGGACTACTGTAGGGATGCCCAACCAAGCCGGATGTAACACGGGGATTCTAACCGACAATCCCCGTGTTGGTAAGCAACGGAATAGACCGCTACCCTACCCGAACGCCCCACCTATTTAGGATTTTAATAGTCAACAGAAGCACCTAGACGTCTGATCTAACATGGATGGGAAGCCATTGAAGAGAGGCAATAATTGGCATAATATGGTCAAATTTTCTAGTTTTAGTTGGGATTCTAGCTACAGCATTTTGCACCATCTGAAGAATTTTAGTACTAGCATGTGGGAGACATGAAAACAGAACATTAAATCAATCAAGTCTGAATGAAACAAATGCATGTATTAGCGTATTAGTCTTTGTGTCAGCCATGGAAAGGAAAGACCAAATTTTAGCTATGTTACCTAAGTGAAAAAAGGCAGTTTGGTGATTTCTTTAATGTGCTTATCAAGGGCTGGGATCAAACGTACCACCAAGATTTTTAGCTGCCACGCTTTGTGAAATCAGTTTTTTTATTCTTATTGTTACTAGATCAAACTGTTGTCAGTGTCTAGCATGGCCAACGACCAGCATTTCAGTTTTATCCAAATTTATAAGCAGGAAATTTAGTGACATCCAATTTTTCACAGCAGCCATGCAGCTCTCTAAATTGGTGATTTGAGCACAATCATCAGCCCTTATAGGCACATACCGCTGAGTATCACCTGCATAGCAATAGAAATGTATTCAGTGTCTGCATATAATTTGGCCAAGAGGTGAACTATAATAATGAAAGAAAAGTAAAGGGCCAAGAATTGAGCCCTGAGGTACACACTATTTAACATCGGAGAATTTTGATGTAATATTATAGCAGAGACACTGTATTCTTCCAGGTAAGTAGGATTTAAGTGAAGCGAGAGCTAAGCCAGAGACACCAAAATTACAATTTATTCTGTCTAACAGTATACAGTGATCAATGGTGTCCAAAGCTGCACTGATGTCCAGCAGTAGAAGCACAGAGGTGGAATCAGAGTCTATAGCAAGTAAAAGAATGTTCACTACTCTGGACAGAGCAGTTTCAGTGGAGTGACAGGCCCTGAAAGCTGATTGAAAAGGTTCATATAGATAGTTTTGTTCTATATTGGTCCAACACTGGTGATACACAACTCTCTCTAGTACTTGAGAAAAGAATGGAAAATTGGATACTGGTCGATAGTTATTAAGAGAACCTGGATTGAGGTGTAGTTTCTTTAGTAGAGGTTTGACACAGCTGTCTTAAAACTGCTGGGAACAATGCCAGTAGTAAGTGATAAATTAATGTCCAGCATTGTAGGTCCCAGGAAAGGCCAGAGGTCTTTAAAAATTGTTGCTGGTAAAGGCTCAAGTAGGCAAGTAGTTGGTTTAGAAGCTGACATGAGCTTAGTCAAAGTTTCAAGAGAGATGGTCTCAAAAGCTGTAACAGGGCCTATCAGTGACTCATTGTACAGATATGAATTTGGTAAGACATGATCTGCAGTAGCTGGAGTTGAAGAACTAATTTTGTTTATGATCTCATCAACCTTATTGCAAAAAAAGTCTAGAGATTCATGGGCCATAAATGGTGAGCAGCTAATAAATGGCTGATTTTTAGTAAACTTAGGTACAGTGTCAAAGCGAAATCTGGGATTATGTTTATTAATATTGATTAAGTGAGAGAGATATGCTGCTTTCGCAGCAGATAAAGCATGCTTGTATTTCAATAAAATCTCATGTCAAGATAGGCAGAAAACTTCCGAATTTGATTTTCGCCATTTATGTTCCAGTCTCCTGCAGGCACGCTTAAGAGCATGTGTCTCGTTGTTAAACCATGGTGTAGGACTCTTTAGAGTCGCCTAGCTCTGGCAGTGACAGGTACAGCTGAATCTAGCAAACTAGAGAGGGACACATTTAAGTCACAAGTGAAATTTTTGACAGGCTCTAGTACAGTGAAAGGAGCCAGACTTCAGGCAGCTGCTGGCGAAATGCAGCTACAGTGGATGGACCAATATGGCAAGTGGCAGTTACATCTGTACTGACACTGTGACGCACACAATATGTGGTCACATTTTGTATGTGTTTTAATAAATTCCATTCATGGGAGAATAATAATAAGTTGGTTAATATTGATTCACTGTCCCTCCCAGCCAGTAGGGGGCCCTTACTTTGGAATGTATGCAGCATTGGAATGAATGGCTGTTGCTCGGCAATCGCTAGGGTTCGTCATTCTATTGAGAGCAACGTCTGAAAAGCAGCATACATTTCTCTGTCAGCTTATTTCTCCCGTATTACAGGGAATATAATCTGCTTGCATGACCGCAACCCGGGGCCTGCAACAGATTTTTGGGGGCTTGGCCGGGATCGGCACTCCCCGTTTCCTGCTGGACTGACGGTTGGCTGCTGATTCAGTGATCTATGAACCTTGGGGGCAGGAGTGACTACACGTTGCCAGAGCGAGGGGTTTTCGGTGTGCGACTAAGGAGGCGAGGTGACCTGTGTAAAGGGGACACACGTCTAAAGAGTGCAGGACTGTTAGCCCAGGGTATCTACAGCGTGCAGCATGTCTGGCAATGAGCGCAAGGAACTTGTCTGGTCCATTAAGAAAAGACTTTATCAGCTGACAGCCAATGAAGCTTTCGAGGTTGCCACCAGCATTGGGTCAGTTGAGGGATTTGACCTAGAAACACTAAACAAAGAGGATGAGGAGAAATGTGTTGCGTATCTCTCTGACTACTTGACCAGTGATACACCGTTAGAGTTCAAGGATGAGGGAATGTCAACATTATTATGTCTGAAAGATTTTGTTGATCAGGTTATTGCAAATCGTGGAAAGGATACTGTACCTGTTGAAGTTCCTACTGAGGTTGAACCTGAAATATCACCTTTGTTGCTACTAGATGATCCCAATGCTACTACTGACACCCATGACTTAGCACTAGGGGGTAAAACGCATGTTGATGATTACACTATTGCTAAGGCCGACACACATGGCACTGATGCACAGGCACTGCTTCTGAGTAATGAGCTACAGCACAGGCTGGGCCAGCGCAGCATACACACTAATACACATGATGCAGGAAGGTCACAGCCTACTCTAGGGTTACAGTCCAGTAGGCCGCACATTGATCATTTGCCACAGCCTCTCATGAGTGGCCATAACCAGCCCAGTAAGGAACATGTTCCACATTGGCACATACCTCATACCAACACTACCAACACAGTACCCACTCATCACACACCACTGTTGACTCACAACCTACTCACACTGGAGAGAGCATGACTGCTCTTAGAAATCTTCCACTGCTGTCACGAAGACAGTTTAAGATACACGGTGGCCAGATAAGTGACACAACATCTGATTGAGAAAAACTTGGTGCCTTCCAGCTTTTTTCTGATGTCTGCTCTCTCCACCTCCGCAATAAAGTGCATAAACACTTTTGCCTGCTTCTCATTCCAGTATGTGGTACCCACAGTGACTCCTTTTTTTTCATCCAAACTGCAAAAATCAAACATCACATTAATTCATACACTATCAATTTATACAATTAATATTTCAAGAAAATTATGCCATCTAATATAACTAGCTAGTCAGCCACAGTCTTTTGCTGCGTATAACAAGACTGGCGCTGATGAGTCCCGAGAGATAACACAGCTAGCACACAGTTAACGTTAGTGCAAGCTAGGTGTCGCATACTAGTGCTAGCTGGCTAACGTTAGCTACAGCCAGCACTTTGTTTATGCTGTATAAGGATATTTTGAGATGATAACTAAATTCACTTACTCATACATGCATTCGAAGTCGGAGAGTGGTCTCGCCTTCTTGCCAATGGCATGCACAGTCCTAAACATGTTCTGCATTCTCATGCTGGTCTGCTCGGACATGGCTATTAGCGCCTTTATGGAGGATGTTGTGAGGAGAGGCTCCGATTGAGCCTGAGAGGCATTCATACAGGTAATGTGACATCTGGAGGTCTCATGTTCGCTGATGTTTTCTACCTTCATTATTTTGTTACCGATTACAAATGAATTGCTACGGTTTTTGGCACACTGGTGACAGGCGGAGCAACTCATTATCACGGTCTGTGCATTACACTCCAGCCAGCCCCTCACAGCTCCTTTATCGTCATACCTCCACTTTTCACGAAACTTTCTTTTTTTTCGGTTTGGTGGCTTCTTCCTCCTCTTTGGGGCATGGTTTTTTATTTATGGTGGTTTTGCGCCTTCTAAATATCGCCATATAACTGGTGTTGCTCGCTAACATTAGTAATATAGTAGACTAGTACCGAGTTTGACGGGTGCTGCTGTCATTGTTCCTCTCGAGTGTGTGTGCGTAACGTTACCTGCCAGTAGCGTCTAGCAACATTCTAATGTACTTTGATTGGTTAATTTCTGTTATTGTTGTTGCTTTGTTATTGTTCCAATGCACTTTGGTTGGTTAATTCCTGTTGTTGTTGCTGTTATTGCTGTTGCTAAGGGGAGAGAGAGAGAGAGAGAGAGAGAGAGAGAGAGAGAGAGAGAGAGAGAGAGAGAGAGAGAGAGAGAGAGAGAGAGATCGGGAGGGGGGGGATTAAGTGGTTGGATTTCACTTTTTTTGTTACTCGCCACGTGGCAAGAAGGCTTATGAGATTTACTCGCCAATCAAAATATCTACTCGCATTTGGTTGGTTGCATGTGTTAATTTCGGACCCTGGTCCCAGTTCTGTGCTCGTATGCCTTGGTGCCGAAGCCACTCTACCAGGAGGTCAAAGAGTATATCCAAGACCTGCTTGTTAGAGGATGGATAGTGAAGTCCAAGTCGCCATTCGCAGCACCTGTGGTTTGTGTCAGAAAACGGGATGGATCCTTACGACTGCGCATCGACTACAGACTGTTAAATCAAAAGACTGTGCCGGACCACCACCCCCTGCCTCGCATCCAGGACCTCATAGACACTCTAGGAGGCCAGAGATGGTTCAGCATTCTAGACCAAGGGAAGGCCTATCACCAGGGTTATATGGCTGAAGGGTCCCGACATATGACAGCTTTCATCACCTCTTGGGGGCTGTATGAATGGGTGAGGATCCCATTCAGTCTGTCCAATGCTCCTGCTGCTTTTCAGCGCAGCATGGAGGAGATGCTTGTCTCCCTGTGTGATAACTGATGCTGCATCCCTTATCTGGATGACGTCTTATGCTATGCCAAATCCTTTGCTGACCATGTTAAGGGAGTACGCCAAGTCCTGAAGGCGCTACAACACCATGGTGTCAAGATGCGACCAACAAATGTGAGTTCCTCAAACAGGAGGTCAGGTACGTGGGGAGGCTAGTCTCGGTTAATGGCGTGGGGATTGACCCAAAAGACATCAAAGCTGTCCTGTCACTGAGGGAGAAGAGGCCCAGCACCGTCGGGGAAGTCCGCAGGCTGGTCGGGTTCCTAAGCTATTATAGAGTGTCTATTCAGGACTTCTCCCACATAGCAAAACCCATCTATGAGCTGCTGCAGGTGAAGAGGAGGCCCGAGGAGATGCTGAAAAGGTCTAAGAAGGGGAAAGGAGCTCAGCTGCCCTCTAAGACCCCTGTCCAGTGGGACGATGGACACCAGAGAATTCTTGAGCAGCTTATCGACATCCTTTCACATCCACCAGTGCTGGCTTACCCAGATTTTGAGCTACCCTTCATGCTTCACACAGATGCATCTAAGCAGGGGCTGGGCACGGTGCTCTATCAGCGGCAGGAGGGGAAACTGCGAGTCATCGCTTATGGTTCCAGAACGCTGTCCCCCGCTGAGAAAAATTACAACCTTCACTCGGGGAAGTTGGAATTCCTTGCCCTGAAGTGGTCGGTATGCGAAAAATTCAGGGATTATCTCTTCTATGCACCTCACTTCACCGTGTATACGGACAATAACCCCCTGACATACATAATGAGTACTGCAAAGCTGAATGTGGTCAGCCACCGATGGGTTGGGGAACTTGCTGACTTTCGATTTGACATCAAATATAGGCCCGGAAAGAGCAACGTGGACACGGACACCCTCTCTTGCCTCTCTCTCGACATGGACAGCTATGTCACTGAGTGCACTGAGGAGCTAACCAGAGACACCGTACAAGCCGCATGGGATGGGAGTGAGGCTGCCGAAAAACAAGACGTCACCTACGTTGCTGTCCATAGTCTGGCGCAAAGCCCAGAGCCACCTGTAACTACATCACTACCCACCATTGACCACCACGAACTGTCAGAGCTCAGAAGGAAGACAATGCCATCAGTGCATTGGTCAAGCTGAGAGAGTCCAAGCCTGTGTTGACGAATGAGGACAGGAGAGGAGTGAATGGTGCTGTGTAGAGACTTATGCATGAGTGGGGTAAACTGTATGTCAAGGATGGATTGCTTTACAGGAGATCTGGCCAGCAATGACAACTGGTCCTGCCAGCGGAATACCAGCCTCTTGTGCTCAAGTGCCTCCATGATGACATGGGTCATGTGGGCGTGGAGAGAGTAACCAACCTGGCAAGCGATCGCTTCTACTGGCCCTTCATGAAAAGACACATTGAGACGTATGTCACTCGAAAGTGCTCTTGCATTAAACAGAAAAAGTCAGTGACCCACATCAGGGTGCCAATGGGAAGTATCACGAGCAGTGCACCACTTGAACTTGTGTCAATCGATTACATGCATTTGGAACACAGCAAGGGTGGTTATGAGTGTATTTTAGTTGTCATTGACCACTTCACGAGATTTGCTCGAGTGTACCCAATGAAAAATAAATCTGGTCGAACCGCCGCCGAAAGAATATTCAACGATTTCATTCCTCATATTGGGCACCCTGCCAGACTGCACCATGACCAAGGCCGTGGATTTGAGAATTCCTTGTTCAAGACTCTACAACAGCTGGCTGGAGTTGGTCACTCCAAAACGACCCCATACCATCCACAGGGAAACCCGGCTGAAAGGTTCAACCAGACGTTACTCCAAATGTTAAGAACCCTGGAAGAGAAGGAGAAGAGTAACTGGAAGGAGCATTTACCTCAGGTTATACACGCATATAACTGCACTAAACACAAGGCAACAGGCTTCTCACCCCACTATCTCATGTTCGGTCGCCAACCCCGTCTGCCAGTAGACCTATTGATTGGCCTGTCCACCGAGGAGGAGACTGAGACACCTCAGGGCTATGCTAAGAAATGGGCTGCAAGGATGAGGGAGGCCTACCGAATTGCGACAGAGAACAGTCAACACTCTAGTGTGAGAGGCAAGAAGTATTAAGGAGTTGTTCTCCAGCCTGGCGACAGAGTCTTAGTCCGCAACCTGAGTGAGCGAGGGGGATCTGGGAAGCTGAGGTCCTATTGGGAACAGACAGTATATATCATCACAGAACGAGTTAAAGACAGTCCCATTTACAAAGTGTCTCTGGAAACAGGTGGTAACAAAGTCCGTATTCTCCCCCGAAACCTTCTGCACCTTGTAAACGACTTACCTGTGAACTTACCTCAACAGCAAAAGAAACTGACACCACTAGTCCATGGGCCAGACGATATTTCGGTACACTCAAGGTGGCAAAACTTACTTATAATTTTTGAAAGGATCCATGTCTGTAGATGATATTTTGGTATGATAACCATTCCTGAGTGGCAGCTGTATCACAGTTATCAGCTCATGAAGTTAACCACCCGCTAAACTAAATTGCATTTTAGACGCTGGTGCATATCCTGGTTTAGCCTCATGGTCAGGACATTTTTCAATGTTCTATAATATTGTCTTTGGTATCATTTTAAAGGGGACCTTCTTAGCTTTCATTCAAGCCCTGTTGTGGATATTTCTCACAAATATAGAGGTCACTTGAGCTCTTCAACCCGTCAATAACACACATCTTTCTGCAATGTTCGCCTAAACTATATACTTTCTTTTAGCCCTGTGGCATCTAGGAATATCAGGGACACAAAACACAAAAACTGGAATACTCACAGGACTGTAAAGATTCAGAAAATGTATAATATACCCATACTATTTCATTGTGTGAGGTGATTGTGAGCCTTAAATGAGAACTAGACCAAAGCCAGTTAGGTCACAAACTGGTCTCTATACATTTGTTTAAATACACAATCAAAATACATGATAAAAAGGAATACCATAGTGAGGTAATGAACTATTTTAATATTTTAAACAACATTGACATTTACATATACTTAGTCAATGATACATGTAATCCCATATCATTAGTGGGTATATGTAATGGTAATGGGTAGGGTAATGGGTATATGTGAATATGGTTACATTATTGTTATCAAGCTCTGGGTAACCAAGTCCAGAATCAACATCCTGTGCATCAATAGACTACTACCACAGTAATACCATCAGAATCATCACACTGTCATTCATCAAACTGCTCGTTTCTCTCATCATCTGACTCCCCAAGTTCAAAGTCCAGTTCTGGACCATCCTGCTGTTTTTGGTTACTGCAGGTCTGTAACCTGCACATGTCTGTGCATGGAAGTCCATTTGACAGGCACATGCAGCTTGGCATTTTGCATGAATGCACACACTTGCATGTTAGCATTTCCAAGACCACATCTGGTGCAGGTGGGGAGCGCATCCAGTAAATGGCCAGCTTGCCTTCATCGTCTGTCCATCCATACTCAGTAGGGCTTGGCACCACAGGGTTAGCCTGCAGACAGCACTTCCATATTGCTGCCTGATAGTTGGCTCGTTGAACATGCATAAAGAGACAGTCTCTACATGGTGGCAGCTGGCTGGACTCAACCTCTCCCCTTTTGGTGCAGAAGAGCTGGTAACGCAGTTTGTTCACCTCAGCAGTGCTGCTATTAGCAACATACATCCGACAGGTGAACTGCTCAATTTTCTGGAACAGCTCATCACTCACATTCCATGTCTGTCCCAGTTGACTAAAAGTCTCTTGGCAGGAAGTGTGCTTTCTCACTATCTTCAGGGCATTCAGCTTCCCTCGACCAGCGAATGCACTGACAGTGTCGCAGCCTGTGAAGGCATGTAAGCCAATTAGGCTGTCACAGATGCTGTCTCCAAGTGAACTTGCCAGTTTGGTGATGTCGACAAACCGTGTGCGGTTCTGAGTCCCACACTTCTGGTAGATGGGACAGGTGATGTCCTTCTGGAAGCCAAGACAAAGCACCATGACATCAGTGTCCTCAGCTGTGATGATAACTGACTTTGAGCCCGCATTTGCTGCATGCAATGCATGCAGGAGCAGACGGGTGTCAGCTTCTTCATGTGTGGAGTGCAGTTCTGCTGCTTCCTCACACCCATCTTCTGTCAACTTGTAGCAGGTTTCCTCACAGGTCATGTACAACACCTTGCCATGCAGCATAGCTCTGTATCGTGGGAGTTTCCACTCTTCCACCAGAAACTTGATGAGACTGGTCTTGTTGGAGGAACTGCACAGAAATTTTCTCCACTGCTGGACGTGGTGTCCCCCTGCAAGATTCTTGTACTGGAGAGTGATGTCTCCACCCCGGTTCAGTCGTTCAGCATCTTTGATCGAAGTCTGGTGATAGACATCAAAAACAACATCAATCCTCCCACTCTGTGCTCCCTCATGGAGGACCTGGGTCAAGGCTGACTCTGCCACCTGTGCAAAGGTTTTGTTGTTGCCATTCATTTTTTGGACCAGGCTCATCCCATCAATGATGGAAGTAGATGGGATTGGGATGTCTTCTGCAGGAGATACATTCTTTTCAAGCTCTCTGGCAAGTGCAGCCTTGTTTGTTTTTCGTAAGGACCCATCAGCATTTGCCAGTGCCCATGGTAGTGGGCCCAATGGGTAGGCAAGGACATCCTTCAGATTCACCTTCCTGCTTTCAGCCACCAGGATCATGTGACTGAAAAGGTTTCTATCTGCCTTCAGAACCACATCCTGTGCTTTCTTTCCATGAGCTTGTTTTGTGCTGACATTGGAGAATGTTTTCAGACTTTGCTTGGTCATCTTGTCGTGGAATTTCACAGGTGGTGGGTCTGCATCTAACCTTGTTTGCTGGAGTGCTTGGTAGGCCTCTTCTCCTTTCTCAAGAGCTCTCAAGAGATCTATGGTCACATCAGGTGGAGCCATGTTGCCAGTGGAGAGGCTAACCAAATCAATCTCATCAGGGGACATAGGATTGAGCCAGTTATTCTCCATAAGGTCCATGAGAGACTGGACATCTGCTTCATCTCTCTTGATCCTTGGACTCTGTAGATCTGGATGAGACCATTTGCACCTGCCTTGACCTGTCAGGTCTCTCAGCTGTCTGAGGTACATGCTTCTATACTCAGCTGTGAGATAATATTTGGTCACAGCTCCTGGCTTCAAGCTGAATCCCTTTGTCCCTCCAGCTGTTTGGGTGTCTTTGTTCACCGTTTCTTCTATAGCTTGGTCAACAGGGATTCGGCCAAAGGGATTGGTGGAGCCCAGTTGGACTGAGAAGCCTCCTTCCATGAATTCTGTGTACACATCTGGGTGTGTGATGGGCAGCTCAGACATCTGGGCGTAGTAGTAGGGGAGGTAGCGTGCATAATTCATCCTGTCATAAGCAAAGCACCATGGGATCATTGCTCGAATGCTAGCCAAGTGTAGCATCCAGTCTCCCTCTCTGGATGCTCGGATGAGCCCCAACAACATTTCAACCATGTCCAAATAGGACATCCAGAAGTTCGAGGGGCTGCCGTTTCCACCTCTAAGGAACTCACGGTAGACTTCAAATAGATCCATGATGCGTGTACAAGAGCTGTTCTCGGGGACCTCCTTCAAAGCATGTTGTGAGACTTCTTTCCCAAGGCTGTCAATGGTCTTCAGTGTCTCATTCAGGTGAACCATGTCATTCCTGTGAGTTTCTTCCAACCAGGACAGGAAACCATTCAAGGTCAGTCGCATGAGAGCCTCATACAGGAGCTTGTGTAGTCGCACTGCCCTGTTGTACTTGCGGCCATCCATAACACCAGCAATTGAGCCTTCTGCAATCATGCCAGACTCAATGCAGAGGTCTTTGAGTCCAGCATCTTGTAAACGCTTTCCTATTATTGCCAGCAGTGTGCAGATGGTGTGGAATACCCCAAGCCTAACGATGATATCATGGAACTTGTCATGGTGTTTCCATGTGATCTCGACAGCCTTCGCATACAGGGCTTGGTCAAAGACACAGACAATCTTCCTCAGGCCTAAGCACTGCATGATGCTCAGTGACTGGTTAAGCACCTCGTTGACAGTAGACATTTGTGTCGCTGGAGCATTGATGGTAGGCAGATAGCCTATATTGTCGGGGATGACCATCATCTCTCCTCGAGTCAGGATGTTGAAGCCTGTCCAGCTGCTGACTGACTGTTCTTCTTGTTGTGACATGCGTGCTAGGACCCAAAGAAGGTTTTTCTCTCTGGCAAGCTTAGTATTGGCTGCAGTATCGGCATCTGACTTTTTGCTTTGTGGTGGCCCTACCCGTTGTCCAGCATTGTAAGTTGGTAACATTGGTGGGGGTCCATCAATGCTTCTCTTCTTTGTTTTGGGAACAGTGGGCATGGGTTGGACAGGAAGTGGGTTGACTGGCTTTGCTTGCACAGCAATCCCATTGACTCTGTGAGATGTTCCCTCACCACTGACAGTTTCTTCAAGACGGTCGATATTGTCCCAGGCTAAAGTTGTGAATATGCCAGGATGGATGTTAGCTGGAAGGGCAATGCCACTCCCTGATGATGAGAGTTTCTGGAGACACAGGGCAGTGTTGATCTCTTCCATCTGTGAATAGGACACACTGTGACCAAGTCGGTTGAGGATGTTTATCAACTCTACATTTCCTGTCAACGATTTGACACTGAATGGCAGAACAATGTGCTTGGAAGGCTTGGTATTTCCACATGTCACTGCATATACTATGTCATGGCCAAATGACTGCAGAAGGCACTGCACTCTCTGGGATGCATGATCAGGATCATTTGAGCCTGTGAGTAGAGAGTACAGGAAGATAATGAGCGACTCTGGAATGGTAGGACATTCTGCTTCTGGTTTGACTTCAGGCGGCCAGGTTTGAGGAACATCTTGACTTTTAATGTCTGCTCTCAATTTGATGGCTGCTTTGGCTATAGCATCTTGTGCACTGACACTTTTCAGGGTCTGCAGCTCCCTTTTGAGAGACTGATTTTCTTTGGCAAGTTCCCTCATGGACAAGTTATCGGGATAGAGGAGGAATTTTCCTTTCTCATCAGGGAATATCTGCAAGGCTCCAGCAAACTCACTCTCCAGGTTTCGCCTTATGTGCTTCTTGGTTGATTCCTTGACTTGGGCAATGCCTTGGGAGTTCATTGAAGCTACCAGTCTAGAAGAGAGATCAGTCATTGTCATCACTTGAGGATTGCCAAAAAGCTCCATCCTGATGAAGAGGAACAGCTCATTGTATGCCTTATTCACAGCAGCTTCATACTGGGCTGCAACATCATCATCTTCATTGCTGGCAACCTCTCCTTTGGAAACCTCTTCTTTGGTGTAAAGTCTATAGCATGACCTGTGGTAGTGCCCTTCAGCTGCTACAAGGTCTCTACTCACAATGGCAAGGATTCTGCTGTCCCTTTTCTTTGTGGCTGCACTCCTGATCTTTGCATCAGCTCGCAGTTCTCGACACTGCACCAGTACTTCTCTCGTATTCTGTCTCTTGGAATATTTGCTGTTTTTCTGACAAAATATGCACTCTGCATCATAAGTCCTAGATGTACTTGGAGCATGTCGAGCTACTCTCTTAGATTGTTTCTCTTCAGCAGAGACACAACTTTTCTTTTCTTTTGCAAGGAGGCCATCAATAATTTGCTTCATAGTGAAGATACTGCGACACTTTCTGTGGTAGTAGATTGCTGGAATCTGTCCCTCAGGAATGTCTTTTGCCAGTTTCAAAACTGGTGCATGATTTCGTATCTGAGCTGCCCTGAGCAGAGTTCTCCATGAGTCGACACTTTGTAGTGAAACCAGCTTATCTGTATCATCAGAACAGTGGATAATGCACTCCACCCGTGGGCGCTTTGGTATTGGGTAAAAACTTGCTTGTTCACCAGTGGCCATATTCGGTCAGTTTTCACCTGCCACATACAAACAAATACATGTAACTTAGGTGTATGAACACTACTAAAACAAAGTTTACTTTGCTTCACCAGCGTCATATTACCATTATTTATCTTACATAGCCACAAATAGATACATTACCTAGTTGCTATGCAACAGCTGTATTTTGTCCACATGAGGCCGCTAAAATCAACACAAGATGAAAGTTCCTCGTAGCCACTTTAACTAATCATATTAACATATACATTAAAAGAACATGCTAACATTATGGGAAATTAGCTTACAATCTTCTCCAGAGTGAGACAAGAAGATAGATACCAGTTTCCTCTATATGTGTTTAGTAGAAAGCTATCTGGCTGCACGTTAGCCTAGCTTAGCACAATGAATGGAAGTACACAGTACTGGTTATCCTTGGTTGTTGGCCAACTAAGAACTGTCCCAGAGTTTAAGCTAGGCTAATCAGTACCAGGGGTGTTGAAATGCTATATTTGTAAAAATCTGGGCAAATACACAATCGTGAGAGGCACAGAAACAGGTTTCCTGAAAGAAAAATGAAATAGCTGCTCATTTGGAAAGGTTATCATGTATTATTTTACTTCTGTTAGTGTACCAAATAAAATGGCACCAGTGAAGTTGTGTCACCTTGGGTGATATCGATATCTGGTCTGACCCATGGACTAACTGGCTTTGGTCTAGTTAGTTTGTTAGTAATAATGCCCTTCTAATTTAAGGTTCACAATCACCTCACACAATGAAATAGTATGGGTATATTATACATTTCCTGAATCTTTACAGTCCTGTGAGTATTCCAGTTTTTGTGTTTTGTGTCCCTGATATTCCTAGATGCCACAGGGCTAAAAGAAAGTATATAGTTTAGGCGAAAATTGCAGAAAGATGTGTGTTATTGACGGGTTGAAGAGCTCAAGTGACCTCTATATTTGTGAGAAATATCCACAACAGGGCTTGAATGAAAGCTAAGAAGGTCCCCTTTAAAATGATACCAAAGACAATATTATAGAACATTGAAAAATGTCCTGACCATGAGGCTAAACCAGGATATGCACCAGCGTCTAAAATGCAATTTAGTTTAGCGGGTGGTTAACTTCATGAGCTGATAACTGTGATACAGCTGCCACTCAGGAATGGTTATCATACCAAAATATCATCTACAGACATGGATCCTTTCAAAAATTATAAGTAAGTTTTGCCACCTTGAGTGTACCGAAATAGGAAATTTTGGGCTCTGGCCCATGGACTACACCTGAAGAGAAAGAGAAGGACAAAGGTCAAGGCAGACAACACAGACAGGTGGGGTTGTCTCAAAGCAGTGAGTCCTTAGACTCTGACGATGAAGTGCCCAGGGTACAATACTGGTTAAGAGTACCGACACGGACTGAGCCTCAAATGCCAAGTGTGAGACCGACCTGCGAACCCCAAATGAGCAAAGTGAGTTCCCTGGATTCAAGACCATTTGGACAGTCAAGACCTACAGCATCTGCAAGAGAGGCCAGACTGGTGCCAAGTGTAGTAATTACAGCTGAAAGAGAAACCACTCCAGAACCGACTATGAATATGTGCCTGTGGAACCTGATACTACTGGAGAACATGAAGACGAACAGGTCAGATGTGTAGATAATGGTAATGACAGGCCTGTGACTCCTCCGAATGAATCAGTTAGGAGATCCACGCGTGACCGAAGACCCCCCCAGACACTGACATATGAGTCTCTGGTCAGCTGTCTTACCAGCCACACTCATTCAATCCTGCCAGACTCTATGGAGTACAAGCCTTACCAGTCTGGGAAATGCAGCCAGTCCCCATGCCACACTACGCACCTTATCAAACAGCGCCATACCAGCCACTTCCATAGACTACCCCATACACTACCATAATGCAATATATATTCCCTACCCTTGTGTATTAAGATGCTCACACACTTAAACAGCCACACCTTCTTCATATTGTAATGGATTCAGTGAGTGTCAAACTGACATTTAAAAGGTTTTTGTGAATGTTGGGAGCCATTTTATTTTGTCAGGGAGCATGTGACGCACACAATATGTGTTCACATTTTATATGTGTTATATTAAATTCCATTCATGGGAGAATGATAATAAGTTGGTTAATATTGATTCACTATCCCTCCCAGCCAGTAGGGGGCCCTGACTTTGGAACGCACGCAGCATTGGAGTGAATGGTTGTTGCTCGGCGATCACTAGGGTTCGTCACTCTATTGAGAGCAACGTCTGAAAAGCAGTATATGTTTCTCTGTCAACTTATTTCTCCCATATTACAGGGAATATAAGTTGCTTGCATGACCGCAACCCAGGGCCTGCAACAACTTTAACAGCACAGCCCAATAATACTTCAAATTTAATGAGAAAATTATCTGATACAGCATATGTGGTTGGCAAGACAATCAGATCGGAAACAGCTATCCCTGTAGATAAAACCAAATCAAGGGTGTTACTACTGCAATGAGTTGATTCTTGAACAAACTGAGCGAACTCAAAAGTTTCAACAAATGCCAGAAAGGCTTTACTTAGAGGATCAGCAGCCTCATTCAGATGAATATTTAAATCACCAAGAATTAGAACATCATCAGAATGAGTAACAAGGCTTGAGATAAATTCTCCAAATTCTTCAAGAAATAGTAAATAATGGCCAGGAGTTTAATAGAGTATCACAATCTAAACTGAGTAGTCTGTTCGTGGCTGAGGACGATGGACTTAGAATAAGAGCCTCAAAAGATTTGAATCTAGATTCAAGTATAGAAGTTAAATTGAAAACAGACTTGAATATTAAGTCGACACCCCCACCTTCTTAATTTTCCAGAGGTACATGGGCATGAGTATAGTCAAGTGGGGAAGGTTCATTTAAGGGAAGGAAAACGTTTGTTTTCAGCCATGTATCACATAACCCAATCATATCAAAACTATGTTCAAAAATCAGATCACAGTGATCTGATATTTATTAACCTTAATTTAAGTGTCGTGTCTATTAAAAAGGAGATGGGGTCTCCAGGGAATCCGGTGGTTAGAGTTTGCTCAAGGTACCGATGTGTGTCCCAATTAGAGAACACGGAAACGGACTTTCCCGCTTATGCTGCTTTAACCTAGGCTGTGGTCTGTAACAGTGACACAAACAAGGGAACGCTAACAATACAATTGATAACATAATCATATGCAGATAAGGACTGTAATTCTTAATCAAATTTATCAACAGCAAATTCACCACTAGCATACTGCCCCCCACGAGGTTTATAAACTGGAGAGATTACTGGCAGATATATGTGCAGTTACCGAATAATCGCGCTACTATCTGGTTTGCAGTTATACATATCAGTACATACCTTTGAGTGTTTAAGCACAGCAATAAACAGAGGTCGTATAGGTAGATAGTGAAAACAGCAGAGGAAAACATCGCCATTTTAACATCATCCACACACACGAAAACTAAACTAGACTTCACGTCACCGGATCGTAATACGGCAGCAGGTGCATTCGGGGACAGTCTGTAAATAACAGCTCCAGTGAGTTCACTTAGATGGGACAGAGTAAATTGCTATTATAACGAAGCAAACTAAACCTATAAGGCAGTGGGCAGGCAAACTTATTACACAACTATGTAGGCTTTCTAACATCTATGATTAACTTCAATTTGACTTGATACTGTAGCGAATTCACAATACTAAGGGAAAAGATTCAATGCATCTGTGGTTATGACACTTTTAAGAGTAGTATTCTCGTCCTTGCTGCCCACTGCAGAGTGCATGCTGATGTAGTCAGGCACAGAAACTGGTAAAGCAGGACCAGGCTATGGAGGAGATTATCCAGTTGGGCTTTAATTTAAATTTTAAATTTTTTATTTTATCCGATTTCCCCTCGGGGATGAATAAAGTATTCTGATTTAAGGCAGAGAGCATGTGCTTATCTGACCATTTTTTTCCTCTTCCTTTACCATGTAAGAGAGGGGGCAATTGAATCAATGGGAGAGCATTTTCGTGTCCCACAGTCTACAGTTAATAGAGTAATAATCTTCTTCTTTCGGCTTGTTCCCCGTTTCCCAGGGGTCGCCATAGTGGATTTGATAGTTTCCATCGGTACCCTGTGAGGGCACAGCACCAGTTAGTAGAGTAATAATAACTTGGGCAAATGACCAGTTTTTCATGTTTGGTTTATTGCCTGTATGGCTTCACAGATCAGCTGTAGATGAAATGATGTCACAGTACTCTAAAGACACCTATCCAAGAATGAGTGATTTTTGACTGTACTGAGAGCTACATTGAGAGGGCCAGCTCCAAGGTGGTAAATTCTGAGACTTATTCAAACTACAAGCCATCCACAACCTTAAAAGGATTGATTCGTTTGAGCCCCTCTGGAAAGATTACATTTGTGAGCAGTTTGAATTTCTGACAAGGAAATCACAAAACACTCCGGTATCTTGTCACTGCTTGAAGAGGGGATGATGTAATGACTGATGGGTTTCTTCGTTAGTGATCTGCTGTCAGCAATCAATGTGTCACTTGTTATGCCACCATTTCTCAGTCAGAGGAAGGAGTTCACCAGGGAGGAAGTTACCACCACTCGAAAATTTGCCAGATTGAGACTTCATGTTTATAGAGCTGTTATGCTCGCGCACCAGAACCTGACCCGTGTGGCGAAACCCAAGACAGACAGACACGAGATGACTTCAAAATCTACAAAGGGGGGTTTTATTGTGGGAGGGAAATGTATGGTGAAACAAGGCGTTCTGTTAGTGGGATGTGTGAATAAACTGTGTGGTGTCCCGTGGTTTGCGTGTATAACTATGTGTGAGTGTTTTTAGCCAATGTGTGGTGCGGTATGTAAATGACCAGGAGGTGTTGAAAAAATGTGCGTGCACCTGGCAAGAAAGTCCAGTCCGTGATCCAAGAGGGGTTGTCCGAGAAAGTCCAGGTCCGAGATCCGGGAGGTCGAGTCCGAAAGGAGGGGTCCAGATAGAGGGACACGGGGGGAGATCGCAGGAGAGGTCCGGGGAGAAAACGTGAAGGTCGCTGGGGACGAGGGGAGCCGTGGAAATCGCGGAGGGAGAGTCTTGGGAGGAAACAGAGACACGAAGATAAGACACTGGGGAATAAACAGAATACAAGGAACGCTGGAGGGCTTGTCAGAACTTTACCGCAGGGGTTCAGTACGTCGAAGCACTGAGAGACGTTCTGGGAGGCTTCTTGTAGAAGGCTGCCTGATTGCCACAGGAGTGCCTGATGGATGATGGCAAACACCTGGTGCAGTGCAGCGCTCGTCTCCTCAGACCGCGAGCCGAGCGCTCGGATGTTTCCGGCACGTCCGAGCTGGGGGAGTGGCTTGAACGTGCCGGGGAGGCAGCTCGGGGCGGTGTAACCACAAAAAGAGCCATAGTAAGAATCAAGCAATACCATATCTTTGATGGAATTCTTTCTCTGTCACTCTTGGAGAGCATTAACCAGTTATGTGTGTGCCATACTCACTAATTCTCAAGTGCTATTCACTTAAGCCATGAAATTATAAGACAAAGGGAAAAAAACATAGACCCACCACACATTCTGCAAATTGTCACGTATAGTCAAATGCCAAGCTTTTAAAACTGTGATTTAAATTTAAGAGCTGCTGGCTGTTAGTCATGAAATTATTCATGTCAGAGCCTGTATTAAAGAGAGCCAAAGAAATACATTTGATAGGATAATCTAAGACAGATCTGTAATATTTGTTTTTCTATTTGTTTGTGATTTTATTTTTCCTTTTGGGTATTTCTCGTCTATTGAATGAAATTGTGCTTTGAATAACATTTCTAAAATTACTTAGAAATATATTACAAATCATTTATGAATTTAATAAAAATTGCAAATCCATTTTAAAATGTTTGCTCTTTGTGAATTGTAACACATCATGACTGCAAACGTCAACCTGTGGAAAAAAGTAAAAATTCATTCATGATTTTGGTCTTCAAAGCCCAGAGCATCTCTTTTTTCCCTTACACTGTCCTAATCAGTTATCCACTGATGTGCCAAGCTATCTCAAAGTGCAATATTTGGTTGAATAGCAAACCAGAAATACATTTGAGCCTGTGGACCAAAATTTGAAAATCTCTGCACAAACCATGTTGAGGGTTGAATATAATTTTTTGTGGTAATTATGAAGCTCAATATAGGAACATAAAAGAGAATGAATGACGCTGTAGATAATTTTAAAAAAAAAGTTTTTTTAATCACTCATAGCCCTGTGGGATATTTACGTTGACAAGGAGATGACAGATTTGAACAGGCAATTTACAAATCTAAATTCACTTTGAGTTACAGTTTTGTTAAATTAAATTCCTGAAATGGATTGGCGACCAAGGGTGTTTCCTTGTGATTGCCTTATGCAGGGGTCCCCAAAGTTTTTCGAAGATGACCAGTTTAATATTGACAAAATGTCAAATTCAGTGGAGGGGGAATTACTGCTATAATGCTCTGAGGGAAACCCTATCTATGAACAGTTGAATATGATCTGAATTTTGAAGAAGAAGAAGAAGAAAGCAAAGTTAGTAATAGCCAATAAGTGATGAGATTCAGTTTATTTTTTATCATTGTTTGTCTATCCTTTTTTTATTTTGTCTTGTAAAGCACTTTGTAACTTGTTTTGAAAAGTGCTATATAAATAAAGTTGTATTAACTATTATTATTATTATTATTATTATTATTATTATTATACTTGAAAATCCCCATCCAATGGCAAACAGCAGAACACCCCGATGAGAAAACATTGTGAAATACATTGACAAGTGAACTCTGAAGTTTGCAGGTTTGGCTCCTGGCACTAATACATACAAGATTTGATTTGGATGCCATGGTGTAATCTATTTGACTGCTTATGTATCACTTGACAATGCTTGTCGCTTGTCCTCTGATCTAGACAATGAAACAACTTTAAGTTCACCCTTTTGAGCAAAAAAAGAGCCTGTTCTTATTGCTAGACCTGAAAATAGCTGTGCAGCGATGCTCTCCATCTAACCTTACAGAGCTCGAGAGGATCTGCAGAGAGGAATGGGAGAAATACCCCAAATATAGGTGTGCCAAGCTTGTAGCTTCATACCCAAGAAGACTTGAGGCTGTAATCGCTGCCAAGGGTGCCTCAACCAAGTATTGAGTAAAGGGGGGGAATACTTACTATGTACATGCAATATTTCAGTTTTTAATTTTTAATAAATTTGCAAAAATGTCTACAAAACCTTTTTCGCTTTGTCATTATGGGGTATTGTATGTAGATTGATGAGTAAAAAAAAGGAATTCAATCCATTTTGGAATAAGTCTATAACATAACAAAATGTGGGGAAAGTGAAGGGGTGTGAATACTTTCCGGATGCACTGTATATCCGTGAAGACGTTTCGTCTCTCATCCAAGAGGCTCCCTCAGTTCATAATTTGTCTGCCATCTAGCATATATGCTATGTTTTATATATATATAAATATATATATATATATATATATATATATATATATATATATATATATATATATATATATATATATATATATATATATATGTATATAGTGTTTTTTTCCCCGAAACCTTCAATGGTGTTATAAGTGCTCAACTAATGAGGAGCGGAATATCAACACAGATACAGGGGGGGAAAAAAGTTTCAATACATTGCAGTACAGGCCTGTTTCATGCGATGCACACTCATCAGCAGTGTGTGTCGCAAGAATGACTGCGCATCGCACGAAACAGGCCTGTACTGTAATGTATTAACATTTTCCCCGTATTTGTGTTGCTATATATATATATATATATATATATATATATATATATATATTTGTGTGTGTGTGTGTGTGTATATGTATGTATATATATATAATTACTTTCACCACAATCTATGGTATTTGCATGTGTTCAGTGATGTCAGATGAATGCATACAGACCATAAAGACAAAAGAAAAAAAAAGCAACAGTAGATCAGGGGCCTCACAACATTTATTCCAATTACAGCGTTTAACTTCTGGAATGATTCTGAATTGCTGGCTCATCTAGAATAGAGTAAGTATCACCTTTCTTGCTTAACAAGTTGCTATTACTCTTATTCCAGCTACTTGAGTATTAGTCATTTTCTCTGTAGATCTGCTGCTAGTTCCTAGTGGGAACTAGTGGGATCTTATTCTAGCTGTAGCTGTTTTTCACCTAGTGTGTCCTTAAATATTTCTTGTTGCCTAGCTGTTTTGACTTATTTTACCTTATAAATATATTCCTTGGTAACTTGCAGTTTGCAGTTTTAATAGTTTTGTGTGAGGTTTGATAGAGTTTTACATAAGTGACCAGTTTCTGGGCAACAGGCCTACTTTCATTTTAGCTCTTTGGCCAATTGGGTGTTAAGTGGCCAGGGTGTGACCTGCACTCCTGACAGACAATTAGCAATCAGTGTTCTTTAAATCACTGCTGCTACAAGCCGAGGGAAAACAGGTCTAGGCTGAATAAAGGCTAGAGTGAACAAAGGCAAGCACGACTTTTTTCAAGCAAGACTTTGTCAAGTAAGGACTGCTCTTTTTAGATCCGGTCAGTCATCTGTATTTTGTGTACCTAGTATAGACTATGTCTTTCCTTCGCATTCCTGTCCTTTCCTCTTCCCGTGGCTGGCATAGACGTTGGGTCACTCTTAGGTGCTGTGACCCTATCAATCTCATCTATCCCACTCTCTCTACTCACGTTGAGCAAGTGCTGACAGGAGGGCTCTGGAATTGCCAGTCCGTGGTGCTGAAAGCTGAGTTTATTTCAGGCTATGCATCCTTGCTCTCCATCAACTTTCTTGCTCTAACAGACCTGGGTCATGCCAGAAAACACTCCCACGCCCGCAACTCTGTCAGATGTGTACTCTCTTTCTCACACTTCCAGAGCTGGGAAGCAAAGTGGTGTTACTGTCCTGATAATCTCCCCGAAATGGAAATACTCTCTTGTTTCCATTCCACAATTTTCTCCACCCTCTTTTGAATTTCATGCTGTTACTGTCTCTTATCCTGTCAAACTCACCATTGTGGTTGTGAACCACCCACCAGGCCCCCTTGGTGAGTTTCTGGAGGCGCTTGACACACTTGTCTTATGATGACTCTACACGTATCCTTCTCGGTGACTTCAACATCCACACTGACACGCTAGATCCTCTTCTCTCTTTCCTCTCCTCCTTTGACTTTCACCTCTCACCCTCTCCTCCTACCCACAAGGCCGGCAACCAGCTGGACATGATCTTTACTAGACACTGACCTATTTCCAATCTCTCTGTTACTCCCCTCTAGCTCTCTGACCACTATTTCATGTCCTACTCTCTCTCCCTCTCTTCTCTCACCTAACCCCTCCCTCTACCCACATGGTTTCCACCTGTAGACACCCCTGCTCTCTCCCCGCCACTGATCTTTCTTCCTCTGTTACCTCTGTCCTCCCTACACCTGAATCTTTCTCTTTCCTACCCCCTGACACTGCTACTGGTCTTCTTCTCTCTACCTTCTCCTCTTCTCTGGACAATCTCTGTCCCCTCACCTCCAGACCTGCACGCTCAACTCCTCCTGCCCCTTGGCTGTCCGACTCAGTATGTACTAACAGACAGAGCCTAAGAGTGGCAGAGCGCAAATGGAGAAAAGGCAAACTCCCAGAGGACCTTCTCAACTTCCAATCTCTTCTTTCCACTTTCTCTTCCTCCCTTTCTGCTGCTAAAGCTGCCTTCTATTACTCTAAAATCCTATCCTCTGCCTCTAATCCTAAGGAACTCTTTGAAACCTTCGCAACACTTCAACTCCCACCTCCTCCTCCTACTTCCTCCCTTCTCCCTGATGACTTCGCTAACTTCTTTGACAAGAAGGTAAATGACATCAGATCCTCCTTTTTTCACCACCCAGTTAACGCTCCTTGCACTAGCCCACCCTCTGCATCCTCCCTCGCCTCTCCACGTCCCACCCTATCCCACCTCACTCCCCTTTCCCCCAACCAGGTCCTCAAGCTCATCACATCCAGTCACCCCACCACATGCTACCTTGACCTGGTCCCCTCCCCTCTTTTTCAGTCTATAGCACCTGAACTCCTTTCCTTTCTAACCCACCTCATCAACACCTCCCTCCAGGCAGGATGCTTTCCTTCTGCTTTCAAGACTGCTAGAGTCACTCCCCTTCTCAAGAAACCACTTAACCCCTCTGATGTGAAAAACTACAGACCAGTTTCCCTTCTACCCTTTCTATCCAAAACTCTCAAACGTGCTGTCTTTAACCAACTTTCTTTGTACCTCCACCAGAACAACCTCCTGGACCCCAACCAGTCCGGGTTCAGGGTGGGTCACTCGACAGAGATGGCCCTCTTGCAGTGACAGAATCGCTGCACTCTGCGAGAGCAAACTCTCTCTCCTCTGTCCTGATACTCCTGGACCTGTCAGCGGCGTTCGACACAGTGAACCACCAGATCCTCCTCTCTAATCTCAAGAGTCTGGGTGTCACAGGCTCTGCACTCTCAATGTTTGTATCCTACCCGACGGGTTGTTCCTCCCAGGTGACATGGACGGGATCTGTGTCAGAGTCTCGCAGACTGACCACAAGCATTCCACAAGGTTCGGTTCTTGGTCCTCTCCTATTCTCCCTGTACACGACATCCCTGGGTCCTGTTATTCACTCCCATAACTTCACTTACCATTGTTATGCTGATGACACCCAGCTGATCTTGTCCTTCCCTCCCTCTGACACACAAATAGAGACATGCATTGCTGCATGCTTGACTGGCATCTCGGAGTGGATCGCGACACACCATCTGAAGCTCAATCTGGACAAGACAGAGCTGATGTTCCTCCTGGGGAAAGGTTGCCCACACCGAGACTTGGCCATCACCATTGACAACAACGTGGTGATGCCAACTCGGACTGCGAGGAATCTGGGTGTGATCCTGGATGACCAGCTGTCATTTGCTGCAAACATTGCATCGGTTGCTCGCTCCTGCAGATTTCTCCGCTATAACATCAGGAGAATTCGCCCATTCCTCACCGACGAGATGGCACAGGTGCTCATCCAGGCTCTGGTCATCTCCCAGCTGGACTACGGCAACTCCCTCCTTGTTGGCACACCGGCGTCGGCCATCAAACCGGAGCTTGTTCAGAAAGCTGCAGCTCATCTGGTGTTCAACCGCCCTAAGTTCTCCCATACAGCTCCCCTTCTCATGTCCCTACACTGGCTCCCAGTAGCTGCTCGGATCCAGTTTAAGACTCTGGTGCTAGCCTACAGGGCAGTGAAAGGAACAGTTCCTTCCTATCTCCAGGCCATGGTCAAGCCCTACAACCCCGCCCGACCACTTCGCTCTGTTGCCTCGGGATGCCTGGTTGCCCCGTCGCTCAGAGGCCCCTGCTGCCGATCGACCCGGTCACAGCTCTTTTCTGTCTTGGCCACACAGTGGTGGAATGAATTCCCCACTGATATCAGGACAGTGGGGTTGCTCCCCATCTTTCGGTGTAGGTTGAAAACTCACCTCTTCAAGAACTACTACCCTGTTATTTGCTCATAGCACTTACTGTATTCACTCATTTAAAAAAAAATCTTTCATGCGCTTTTACTTTAGCACTGGTTTTGCTCTTGGATGCCTTTTTAGAGAGAAGATGCACTTATGACCTCTGATGACTAGTAGTTCTCCTGATTTCCTACGTTAAATGCATTTATTTTAAGTCGTTTTTGATAAAAGTGTCGGCTAAATGACTGTAATGTAACGTAAAAGGTGCCAGAGCCAGCAGAGGGCTGAGTAGGTGAAACCAACCATTTTCATCTCTGGTACAAATAGAGGTTATGGATCAGATAGATTTGGTTTGTCTCCAGATGCCATATCTTTGTGTTGTTCACCCATCCTGCAACTGCGTATTGATAGGCATCGGTACTTTTGAAAGCCTTCAGGCTATCTCCGGTGTATGTAGATGGGCTGTATATGAGGTAAATATAAATGTCAGGAAAAGTAAGTTGGGGCAGACGCTTCGCGGAAGTTAAGGGACAAAATAAAGCTGAAGGTAATAAATAGGGTTGCTACCAATGATGTTTTTTTTTTCCAAATATCATTCTCTTTCTCTCTCATTCAAATGTGCAGTGTTGGCGGTCATGACGGTCACAGTAGAAAACTGTCAAGTCACTCGGACACAAATATGGCGGCGGACATTTCGGAAGTGACGTATTTGGTACCCATGAATTGTGTCCCGCCTACAGATAATGATTTAAAGGGCGGTGGGAATGAGGAAGTGACGCTCTAACTGAAGACCCGCCTTGATGAGAGGACAGACAGATTGTGTTTCCATTTTAATTTTGTCCTCAAAAGAGCGTGGTGAAGTAAATGTAAATGCAATAGACTTGGGGCGCTGTTTCGCTTACTGTATTTGAATACTGTCCACTGCACATTAGGGTGAGTCTTTGAAAATGAAGTGTCAATTTGCCATTTTAATGTTAAAATGAAAATTGCTGTTTGATATTTAATTTTCAAAGTTGTACCCTCCTGTACAATGGCCAATATTCAAATGTTAATTTAGATTTGAAAATTGATGATAGTAATAATAATTACATTTATGTATCGCTTTTCAACACACCCAAAGTGCTTCACATCACCAATGTGTAGCAGTGGGTGCTACACATTGGTGGTGGTTAAATTAAAATTAAATAATTAAAATTAAAATGCAATCTAAATAATGTAACCTGATTTTCCGTTCATGCAAGCAATATTTAATTCACAATTAAAATTAAAATGCACTTTTCTAGTAATGTGAAAATTAAAATGGCATTTGACATTTAATTTTCAAAGACATCCCGCTGTACAGTGGACAATACTCAGATATTAATTTAAATGTAAAAATTAAAATCCAATGAAAACTAACTTCATTTGCCATTTAAGCAAGGATTATTTCAGTTAAAATTAAAATGCAATTTTCTAACACTTTTAATATGGTCATAGAATGCCCATACGAGTATATGAAAATGAAAATTGGATTATTGCATTTTAATTTTTACTCTAACATAAATATGAGGAAAGTTATAATGCTATGGTCGAATTACATATATACATATTCATTTTCGTTTACATTATCATTTTAATATAGGCTTCCATATTCTGCCTTAGAGCACTGCAATAAAAATAAATTGATATTGTGTGTGTGTGTGTGTGCGTGCATGCGTGTGTGTGTGTGTTTTCATGTGTCTGGAGTCTTTGTGTTCAAGAGTCTTATGGCTTGTGGGTAAAAACGGTCCTTAAGCCCAAGAAGTTTGAATCAGTTCTGATTCAGTTCATCAATCAGTTCATCTGTTCAACTGATTCAACCTTTTTTTATTTTCTTACCTGGATCATTGAGCATGCATCCAAGACGGTCTTAGGCCTGTTAGTTTGGGCTTGGATGCTCCGGTACCGTTTGCCAGACAGTAAGAGTGAAGTTTTGTGGCTGGGGTGGCTGCGGTCCCTAACTATCTGCTGGGCTTTCCTCCTGCACTGATGGGTGTAGAGGTCTTGCATGGCTGGTAACTTTGTCCTGGTGATGTGCTGTGCTGTTTTCACCAGCCTCTGTAGAGCCTCGTGGCCATACCAGGCAGAGATGCAGCCACTCGGGATACTTTCAATGGTGCATCTGTAGAAGTTGCAGAGTTTCCTGGAGTCCTTGCCGAACTTCTTCAGCCTGCGGATGAAGAAGAGCTGTCATCTCACCGCTTTGATGACAACGCCAGTGTGATGTGACCAGGTCAGGTCCTTGCTGATGTTCACCCCGAGGAACCTGAAGCTGCTGACTCTCCACTGCTCTCATGCTGACGTTGAGATGGAGGTTGTTGACCTTACACCGTGGTATCAGGGCTCTCACTTCGTCTCTGTACGTTGTCTCTACAGTGAATAATAGATGGTGTATATCCCATAAAATTATGTTACATGAGGAGAGGGTAGAGTAGAACAGACAGAGACTGCTGCTCATCACCTGGCACCCAGACCTGTGCTCAATGATGAAAGAAAATGGCTAACTCTAGTTTTGTAGCCCAATAGTAATACTGAGTAATAGTAATGACTGGTAATAGTAATAGAAAGAAGTAAGAAAGCCACTTTATATAATTAATAATACAATTAATTGTAATTGTATTCTGTATTCTTACAATAAATGTGTTCTCTGCATTTAACCCATCCTATTGTATGGGAGCAGTGGGCAGCTGCAACACCTGGGGACCAACTCCAGTCTTCTTTCCATTGCCTCAGTCAGGGGCACAGACAGAAGTATTAACCCTAACATACATGTCTTTTTGATGGTGGGAGGAAACCTGAGCACCCAGAGGAAACCCATGCAGACACAAGGAGAACATGCAAACTCCACACAGAAAGGACTTGGGACAGCCTGGGGTTCGAACCCAGGACCTTCTTGCTGTGAGGCAACAGTGCTAACCACTGGACCACCATGCCACCTGTAGTAAAAGTAATGAAATTCTTGTAATAGTAATGTGGGGAGGGAGATATTTTGTAACCCTGAGAGATCTAAAGGGGGGCAACAAAAAAACCAAATAGCAAAGGAGATCGGAAGTTCGTCACCTTAACAAATTGTTGGAGCTATTGAGACTTTTTAGGGCAGCTTACAGTGATGACTGACCTAGTTTTTTTTCCCCAAAGTACATAAACATGTTTAAAAATGCACAAATTAACTTGTTAAAATAATGATACAAAAGAGATTTCATCAGCTTGGCACAGTCAGATTAATCTTTTTTTTGCAAGCAGGATGGAAAGTGAACATTGGTTGAGGGGCAAAGAGAGTCAAGAGTTTATCATCTAGTGTAGACATTACTATTTTGCCCGATTAATCATCCAATACTGAATATTTGTAATTTTCAGTACAGTACAGAAGAGTTCAGTAGACAAAGCTATAATGAAACATGACATTCACCTGGTCACCTAGTACCTACCTACTACCTACCAGTACCTGGTACCTAGGTAGTATACTATGTTGGATGCAGTAGTGAACCATGGAGTCTGGCAGTGGGCCTTCAATGGTGCAATGATATTGTAATCAGCCAAATTTTGGGGGTATTTTTTAATATGTGAACAGCTCCGACACACAGCTCTAACACACACACACACACACACACACACACACACACACACACACACACACACACAAAGCGCACCCATCACAGCACCACAGGTAAAAACCTCTGACACACACAGCTCACCCACCCACCCACCCACACACACACACACACACACACACCGCCGGTAATTCAGTGCCTCAAGATCCACCAAAATCAAATTCGTTTGATATCTTGCCTTACTTGGGAAAAAAAAAGAAAATGCACATGACATGGCCTCCGCTTCTGACATTCACCTGGTCACCTAGTACCTACCTACTACCTACCAGTACTAGGTACTAGTACCTGGTACCTAGGTAGATACGTAGGTATCTACCTAGGTACCAGGTAGGTAGGTAGGTATTCCCACCTAGGTGTGAATGTGTCAGCCCTGTGATGGCCTGGAGGCCTGTCCAGGGTGTCTCCTGCCTGCCGCCCAATGACTGCTGAGATAGGCTCCAGCATCCCGCAACCCCGATTGGGAGAAGTGCCTTGGATAATGAATGGATGGATGGATGGACATTCACCTGTAGCCAGTATGATAAGTCTAGGTACAGTAAATGCTGGTATTTTCCACAAAAGGGAACACTTATACTATGCTACAGTATAAGGAGTGTTCCCTTTTGTGTTGATGTGTCATTTACATTTTGTTCAGTGTTGTGATATTAGTTCTATCAGAGGTCCTGCACCTCCAGCTGACTGCTTACCGGTGTGCAAATGTTGGAAATAGCAAGCAGTATAGTTTTGAGAAATCATCCACACACTGGATCTGCAAAAACCTCAAGTTTTTATTCAGTCTACGTTCGTCAGTGCATGCGAGTCTAAGCCCTGAGGAACGTCTAATATGTTGAAACACTGGCTGAATCAACACTTGTGGTGTTTTGCAAAAGCAATGGGGGATACTTTCTTAAGATGAAGTGATATGTTAGTTCTTAAAGTTAAAAAAAACATCACATATTGCTTGTCTGCTTTTGACCAAAGGCTGCTCAGCTTTCACAGTAAGGGTCTACTTAACTAGATTCAGCCAAGGTATATTTGAAATCTATAGAGACTTAGGAATGTGTCAGTGTCTTAGAGAGATACTTTAAAGGTTGGTTGTAAGCAATGCTCTTGTCTGCTGGAGAGCAGCTTGATACCACTGTCTTTTTGACAGGGAGGCCAAATAGTGTCATTCAGGATCAGGGCTGATGGTGAAAGATGTTAGGATACAGAATGACCTAAGGTTATGCACATAAATATGTCTGCATCTACATCTTGTCTGTCTTTGTGTCTCTCTCTCACTCTCCCTCAATTCATAAACATGTGGGGTGCTACTTGATCAACCTATTCATTTTATTCCAGTACATAATCTTCAGATAATCACCCTGTTATTATATTATTGTGTTTTCTCTGTAGCATTATCACCTAAGCAGTGTAATGTGAAGAGTCCAATAGGTGTGAAACACTAAGCTTCCCTACACCTGTGTGCTCTGACACTCAGGCATTACGTACACCTCAGAAAATTGTTTCCTACCAATACTTTCTTTTCTGTATATCTCATTAGCACGAGGAAGTAAATGTGTGTCTAAAAGAATTCAACTTCAGTTATTTTACTCAAATTCTTCTTATTCTTTGTGACAGCGATCAAATTTCTAAGTTAGCAAAAATGAGAGCTGGTTGAGAAAGCATGATTGGATATCAGCCATTGTATTTGACACGGGTAAAGATTAAAGGGGAAGAATTTTTGCCACCATCATTGGAACAGGGACTGAGGAATGGAAGATTTTCAGTGAAGGTAAATCCAATGAAGAAATACAACTGAGCCCTGGCGTTCACATCGTAAAAGCAAACTTGACCCCCGTCATAATCCATGAATACCTCAATCTTTTGGGGTTTCTTCCTGACAGAGAGGAGAATGGTGGGTCCGGCATTGGCTGTGTATTCACCTCCCTTTGTCAGCCAAATAGTCCAGTATCCATTCTTTGGACTCAGTCTTATGTCGCCCTTCCTGTGGATGGACTCTTTTGCAACACCTAAATCCCACTGAGTCTTGTGTTTCACCTGTACCTCATAGTAAAACTTCCCAGAGGAGAACCTCTCTTTTGCCAAGAAATTGGGGACATGATCAAACCACTCTGGTTTGTTAGGAGCAGTCCTCTTCCTGGCTTCATGCCTGATTTGTTTCCTACCCTCAGACAGGAAGAGGGAGGCATTTGCTGTGTCAGGGTCCAGAGTCACATCCATAGCATACTGCTGCATTTTCTTCAGGTCAGGATCACAAAGCATCTGCACTTCCCTCATTACTGTCATCTCCAGTTGAGCCACAGCTTTTTCTATACATTCCTGGTCACTTACCACTCTGACCTCAGGCCAGTTCTTGGTCTGCAGTAGAATGATGCTAACAGAATGGAAACTCTGAAGGAATTGGACATGATCGTTGATAAGCCACACCTGCTGAAGCTCTGTGTTTCTTTGCGTTAGCTGCGTAATTTCCCCCTGCAGCTCTTTGACGTAGCCCTCAGCCTGCTTCTCCATTTTATTCTGCCTCTGCAATTACCTGAGAGAGCTCAGCCTGGCTTCTCCTAATGCATTTCATCAAAGTGGTCATCCTCTGAACACTGTCTGACATCACTTTGGCCACATCATTTTTGCTGATCTACACAGTGTTGAATCTCATTTATTTTCTGCTGTCGCTCCTGGATAATCTTGTGAATCTCTGCCTCTGCCATTCCCAGCTGCACTTTCCTCTCTTTAATTCATCATCCAACAGGACAAATTTACATCTTTTTTCTTTTTTTTGGGGGGGGGGGATTTTCCCCCATTTTTCTCCCCAATTGTATCCGACCAATTACCCCACTCTCCCAAGCCATCCCGGTCGCTGCTCCACCCCCTCTGCCGAGCCAGGGAGGGCTGCAGACTACCACATGCCTCCTCCGATACATGTGGAGTCGCCACCTGCTTCTTTTCACCTGCCAGTGAGGAGTTTTCCTAGGGGCACATAGTGCTATTCCCCCCCAGTCCCCCCCCCCTTCTCCCGAAAGAGGCACTCTGACTGACCAGAGGAGGTGCTAATGCAGCGACCAGAACACATACCCACATCCGGCTTCCCACCTGCAGACACAGCCAATTGTGTCTGTAGGGACGCCTGACCAAGCCGGAGGTAAGACGGGGATTTGAAATGGCGATCCCCATGTTGGTAAGCAATGGAATAGCAACCACCCTATTTGTGGTCTTTTTTAATGCAGGACACACAAACATTTCATCTGTCTTGCAGAACCGGTCCTAAGGTTTATGCTGGTCCTTACATAGCCTGCTTTCTGGGTTCTCCACGGGGTCAATCAGTGTGTGTTTCATTTGGGCTGAATGTCTCTGATGATGCGCCAGATGAGTGGCACAGTAAGATGTTAAACACACCAGACAAGACTTCACAGCTTTGACCTTCCCACTAGTGTAGATATCATAAGGCACATGTTTTCCTTTTTTCTCCTGGTCTGCCTCTTGGCTGATAGCCTTTTCTTGAGATGACTTCTCGAAATTTGCAACCATGTCCGAAGGTGTTGACTCGCAGCAAAGGCCTCTTGTAGAATGTCACCCTACACAATGGGAACAGGCAAATATGATTGTTGTAATATAAAGGACACAGAAGTTGTGCCCACAAGGAAAAGCCACAGGATTAGTGGACATATTCAGAAAGACAGAACAAAGGAATGACTCTTCAGCGAGTAGGCTGCTGACAGAGGCCATAGCTAGACAAAAAGCAGAGGTGAGAATTGGATCACACCATCACACAGTAAATCCATGTTTGCAGGTGCCAATTTGTAAAATCGCAATTGTTGGATTAATTCACAGATTGGCAACACAGCATTAGAATACAATTTTACCTGATGTATGTAGTTGTTTCTAAACACTAAACACACCTATCATGAGTATAACAATTCACACATGCACATGCATAGTGAATTTACAGTATAATATGTGAACACATGTATTAAATTTTTCAATCATCTGCTTGTTTGTTAATGCGACACATTGTTATGGATTTCACAAGCCATTCTGTGTATATGTATATGTATATATGGTTTGATGGCAGTTGGGGTGTGTGTATTATGTGGTGTGTGTAAGTCTGTTCAGAGTTCAAATTCATCTTCAAGCGAAGACTCAGCACGCTTGAATACAATTTCACTAATACTCAACGCAGTACAATTAGAAAAAAAACTACATATGACTCGCAATTTGGCATAGTGGTGATGTATAAGGACAATATAAACTAACAAAATACATTAAAAAAAAACAGCTGCAAGAGGCAAAGGGCAGAGTCCAAGCTCTTAACCCAACATAAGTTTAGAGAAAACACCTGAACATGTGTCTCAAATTTCAGGTTGATAACCCAATGCGTTTGTGAGTCAATGCAAACTTTGGAAAATTAACTATTTTGATAAGAATTGATTGGCCTAGTACAATCTGAAAATATAACTTTTTATGGCTTGGTCCAGAGATGCTCTGTGCCAAATTTGGTGACAATTGCTCAAAATTTGTTGGAGTAGAAAAAAAAAACCAGATTTTGACAAAATTCAAAATGGCAGAAAATCTAAAATCTATCAAAGACAGTTTTCAACTTAATATGACCTTCAGAAGAATTTGAATGCATGTTTGAATTGGACACCTTAGGACTTAAACCAGTGACATTGGTATACCAGAAAAGGTGACTGACTGTGCCACTGGGGAGACATGGCATTCCCATACCATCTTACAACTTGAGGCAATGATAACACAGTTGCCCGGATGGGATATTTTTGTTTGTTTAAGCTTAAAACATTCACAACAATTAAAGTGTTGGTGATAGAATCATGAAAAGAAATCACACACCAATTTGCAGGTTTTGTGTGTATTGTCAAATACTCTTTTGAAATTTGATCAGACATTTGGTGAAACAGTAAACACATATAATACTAATTACAGTAAGACACTGAATGTCACTGCAGGCTTGTTGTCAGCTTGTGTTTTGGAATATGTGCAGCTTCCCTACTTGAAAGGCATTGATGCATCTACCGAAGGTTTTTTTTACAGGATTCCACTCAATGACCAAAAAGCTTTTCCTTTTTTCCTCCTTTTATTTTGGCAGGTTAAGCGGTTTGATTTGATACATCATTCATTTGCCATTAGCCAAAATAAAAGGAGGAAAAGGGAAAAGCTTTGTGGTCATTGAGTGGAATTCAGTTAAAAACCTTCAGGTAGATGCATCAACCCTTTTCAAGTGGGGAAGCTGCACATATTCCAAAACATAACTTGACAGTGAAAAACCGGGAGGCCAGGAAACTGGAATAGCAAGAGCAATAACCTGGAATCCTGGAAAAGGAAGACAATCAAATTAAAATAAAACAACATCAAATCATCATTCAAAAGTTGTACTTACCTTTTCCTCCTTGAAAAACCCGCAGATTGAAATTAAACATGGCTGATCAAGCTAATGGGAAGTCAGTTGATCAACTCAAAGTGGAGAGAGCGACAGCAAAAAGATTATTCTCCCGTCTGGTCAACAGTATTACCAGGCCCTATAAAGATGTGTCTGAAGAACAGCTCAGAAACAGTTTCAATAAACTCACAATAGAAGCCAAGAATGTCATGAGAGCCAATGACGATGTAGAGACTGGATTCACTGCAGACATGGAGACGGAACTGGACACAGACAGAGTAGCTGTGTTAACTGAACAGCAAAGAGCTGACCTAGAAAAAAAAACTGTGAATGAGTGTGAGTTGAAATTAATGGAGGTCAAGAGCATAATTCAGGAGGCTGTTTGGATCAACTTTGGAAATGTTGAATTGACCGCTGCACTACAGGCAGCAGAGACTGTGTGTGAACGTGCCGCTGCCACACAACCAGATGGCAACCAGGAGGCATATGACTTCATGCTCAACCACATGCAAGGTCTGGTAAAGACCGCAAAGGAGGTGCATAGTCGGTGGAAATTATGGATCCCACCAGGAGATCAGAAGTGATTTCAGTCACCTAAAGGGGCTTGAACTCCACATCCCCAAGTTGGTTTCCAGAAAGGCGACTAAAATGACCGGTCACACTGACCGCCCACGGTTTTGAAACTCTATATTCTGTCAAGATAAATACCCAATTGAGGTATTTATGCATTGCATATGTTAGTATTTCTGTTAAGAAACACCAAAATTAATATTTAACAACTTTAATACTATTTTTCAAACAATTTAAAATCGCCAGTGTCCAATGCCTGTAGATACTGCAACACCTCAGTTGTAGTCATTGTGTGCATGAAACGGCATGTGCCCAGTCATGTTGGAAATAATACCTGAAAAACAAAATGGAAAACATATATTGCTAATCTAATAAAGGTAACAAGGCCTACAAAATGTGAAATGTTAAAAAAAAAAAAAAACTGAACGTTGCGAAGGAAATGACGCGAACAACACACGTGACATTACGCACAGTCATTTTGACCACTCACGGTGATTTTAGGTAGATCTTGTCATAACTTTTTTTTGTGCAATTGATCTAAAACTCATTTTAATGCAATATATATTCAGTTTTAGGATCATTCAGGGAGCAGCGGGTCAGTATCATTCCCCCCCCCCCCACACACACACAAAGTTATTAAACCTTGAAAATCCAAAATGGTCAAAATGACTGCCATGGTCGTTCTAGTAGTTTTTAAAGCTCTGGTCGTTGTTTGGGGCTGTTTAAATGGTTATTTTCACTTCTTCTTTTACATTTCACATTTTATAGGCCTTGATACATTTGTTAGATTAGCAATATGTGTTTTCCGTTTTGTTTTTCAGGTAAACTTTCACTTTTTCGATAAGCGGTTTGGATAATGGATGGAGGGATAGAAGGGCCAGAGTGATTGCTTATATCCACTCCATCAGCGACACAAGCTCACCGGTCTCCATGGAGTCATGCTCGTGAACTCAGTGATGTTGGGTACATGTGTGTTGAATATGGATATGTAAACTATTAAGCATATTTTTGTCCTCACATGATATTAACCAGTACTAACGATCTTGTTGACTTAGTATAAATTAATCAATACATGGACCGTGATTAAATGGGCATTAAAAATGCAATCATAACTCAAACTGTGACATATCTGCACAGAAACAAATAAATCTGTTTGTTAGCTCATGCTCAGAATAGAGCTCTCCTATCTGATGATGACGGTTCCTCTCTGATCCATGCTCTCTTGAGCCACATCTTATTCAAGCCTTACCTCAGCACCCTGGCAATTATAAAACATTTCAAACGCCGTTTGGATCAGAAGGGGATTCCCTTTGATCCCAGTCTATATGGAGCCCCAACACTTCAGCCTTTGTTCTCCTTCGCTGATGGGTTTATCGAAGGATGTGTGTGTGAGAGAGTGTCAGGGATTTACTCCTCCCCCTTTTTTTCTCCACTCTTTCCAAAGCTCAGCCAAGGCTTTATTCTTCCTGTCATTTCTGCTCTCTAACCCAATGAGCTGTAGCTACTCTCCACTTCTCTTTACCATGAATAAATGAATGTAGGATCAGTGTGCTGAGGGTCTCCCTTTATTTAATATCTCAGGCTGCATGTCCACTTTGTCTGAAACTATTTTAAGTGTCAGCCTTTGGGTGAGTCGAGTACCCAAATTTTACCAGGCCTACGGGTGTCCATTAAATTTATTCTTTAATTCTCCACACCCATCTAATTCCATTTAGGGCCACATTGGGAGGAGGGCAGGGAGACACCCTGGGCAGTTCAATGGTCCATCACAGGTGTAAAGGCTTGCTTGTTTCTGGACCCAAATGCAGACACAGACAAAAAGTTTGTAGGGAAAAGTGGGTTTATTGAAGGACAAAGGGGAAATGGTTGTGGTGGTGGAGATAGGGGGTCAGCTGAGGCCAGGCAGGCAGTTGAGTGAGAGAGCTGGCTGGCAGGCAGATACAGAGGGCAAGCAGGCACATAGGCTGAGGCAGAGGGCAGGCAGACAAATGAGTGAGAGAGCTGGCTGGTAGGCTAAAGTGGCCTGGGCAGACAAGGAGAGACACTGGGGAAAAGGGTACAGGGAATCCTTGACAATGGAGAACACAGTTGGCAAAAACCACAAGGAAACACTGTGATAAACTAAATTACATACGATACTGGCACGGCGCAGGCATCCGGGTGGCGTGGCAGTCTATTCCATTGCCAACCAACACGGAGATTTGCTGGTTTGAATCTTCGTGTTACCTCCGGCTTGGTTGGGCATCCCTAGAGACACAATTGGCCGTGTCTGCGTGTGGGAAGCTGGATGTGGGTATGTATCCTGATCGCTGCACTAGCACCTACTCTGGTCAGTCAGGGCACCTGTTTGGGGGGGGGGACTGGGGGGAATAGCATGATCCTCCCACGTGCTACATACCCCTGATGAAACTCTTCACTGTCAGGTGAAAAAAAGCAGCTGGCAACTCCACATGTATCAGAGGAGGCATGTGGTAGTCTGCAGCCCTCCCCGGATCAGCAGAGGGGCTGGAGGAGCGACCGGGATGGCTCAGAAGAGTGGGGTAATTGGCTGGATACAACTGGGGAGAAAGAAGGGAGAAAATCAAAAAGATACTAGCGCAGCTGAGAGGAGGAGGTGTGGTATTGAATGAGGAAGTTGGGAGTTGCAGAGAAGTATGTAGGAATGGTGCAGGATATGTAGTATGAGGAAAGTGTGACAGTGGTGAGGTGTGTGGTTGGAATGACAGATGGGTTCAAGGTGGAGGTGGGATTAGATCAAGGTTCAGTCCTGAGCCCTTTCTTGTTTGTAATGGTGATGGACAGGTTGACGGATGAGATCAGGAAGGAGTTTCCGTGGACTATGATGCTTGCGGATGACATTGTGATCTGTAGTGAGAGTAGGGTGCAGGTTGATGAGAGCCTGGAGAGGTGGAGGTATGCACTGGAGAGAAGAGGAATTGAAGCCAGTAGGAGCAAGACGGAATACATATGCATGAATGAGAGGGAGGATAGTGGAAGGGTGAGGATGCAAGGAGTAGAGGTGGTGAAGGTGTATGAGTTTACATACTTATGTTCAACTGTCCAAAGTAACGGGGAGTGCAGAAGAGAGGTGAAGAAGAGGGTGCAGGCAGGGTGAAGTGGGTGGAGAAGAGTGTCAGGAGTGATTTGCACCAGAAGGGTACCAGAGAGAGTTAAAGGGAAAGTTTACAAGATGGTTGTGAGACCAGCTATGTTATGTGGTTTGGAGGTGGAGAGAGTTGAAGATGCTAAGATTTTCATTGGGAGTGATGAAGAAGGACAGGATTAGCAATTAGTATATTAGAGGGACGGATCAGGTTGTACTGTTTGGAGACAAAGCAAGAGAGGCAAGATTGAGATGATTTGGACATGTGTGGAGGAGAGATGCTGGGTATATTGGGAGAAGGATGCTGAATATGGAGCTGCCAGGGAAGAGGAAAAGAGGAAGGCCAAAGAGGAGGTTTAAGCATGTGGTGAGAGAGGACATGCAGGTGGCTGGTGTGACACAGGAAGATGCAGAGGACAGGAAAAGATGAAAACAGATGATCCACTGTGGCAACCACTAACGGGAGCAGCCGAAAGCAGTAGTAGTAGTAGACTGGCACAGCTGAGAGAGTGACTACCACGGAGGTTTTTGGAACATTCTGGCAATGAGTTGGTTGTACTGCTGGGTTGCTGAGTTAATAATTGAAGGCAGGTTTGGAGGTGAAGCAGGAGCCAGGATAGAGGGAGTGCCACACACAGACACCAACTGACATAGAGACAGACAGAGGAGGTGGAGACAGAAAAACACAAGAGAAAACAGGACCTACACAGAAAATCATTCACATATTCTTATCTTCACTTCAAAACTTCAGTTCACCTATGAATGCGTGTCTTTTGGCCAAATGGAGTAAACAGAAACGCCTGGAGGAAATCCACAGAATCACATGTTTAAAATTCACAACATGCAAATTTCATATACAAGGATCAGGATCAAATCCAGGACTAACTTGCTGTGAGGTAGCAGTTCTAGTCATTAAAGCTAAAATCTAGAATTTTCTCTATTTTTAATAAATAGTTACTTTATCCATGTGGACCGTGGAGTCACCATGTTTGGAGACAACTCTCCACATACCTCTGTCTAGATTTTTGCCTAGGTGAGACCAGCACCGGTGTAGCAGCTAACACGTTCCTACTCAAGCAGGTAAATCAAGTAAAACAATGTTTCCATATAATATGATGTAGTTTGTAATACATAGACTCCAGCATCCCCGCGACCCTTTGTGGGATAAGAGGCTTGGATAATGGATGGATGGACATTACAGACAAATACTTTGCAAACTGCATTAAACTACATTAATACTTTCGGTTACCTTTGTTACTTTGGTCAGAGAATGCCAGTTTTACAAAGGTGGGAACTGTTTACTGATGAGCTGACAGCACATATGTGACAATGGCTGCTACACTCTGTGCAACATCTTAGATAACTGTTATAAGAATTATAGGTTGGATAACATTAAGGCTTAGGATGCAATGTATGTAGTGATGAAGACAGACACCTTCTAGGGTCTGAAGTAATCATTGTGTTTGTTAATACACTTTATAATGAATACCTTATCTTCTTATTACTGTTTGAGAACCTTTGGAGGGGAACAAAAAATATCAGTTGCCAAACGTGGCATGTGGGCCTTACATTAAGGCTTCTTGCTGTGCAGCATTGTGTACACACACAAAAAAAAGAGAGAGAAAGAAAAAGCTCACTCAGCTTCATCATTCCAGTTTGTTTACTACTTGGTCAGAGCAGACGGCTATGTTATTTTCAGCTCCAAGACAATAATTCTGGAAGGAAGTTAAATAATTAGTCATGAGATGGAGTTTCTCCCTTCATTCATCAGGCTGAGGAACATGACTGCCAAAAGGAGAGAGCTGAAGCCAAATGATGGTCCTTTTTGGCTCCTAAGAAACTGGGCTTTAGATTCCTCTTCTGGATAGGATGACTTGGAAACTCAAAAGGCTTGTCAAGAAGCCTCCATTGCTGTTTCATTTTTCACAGATTAAAAGCTGTATTATTGTTTTTAGGTAGCTAAAGAGGAAACAAGGTAGTAGTTCCCCCTTGTAGCAAGGTGAAAACATTTAACAGCTAATTCAAAGTCTATTGAATGTTTAACACACTTCATGTCACTACAGTCTCTTGTAGTAATAGTCCCTCCTTTATCTATTCAGGACTCACTTTGTATCTACTTCTCTGGTTATTTGGTGGAGGAACAAATGAGGAGAATTGGAGTCGGGAAATAAGATATAAAAGGGTTGTTGATGAACACCAAATTAAATGCTTTTATAAAAAAAAAAAGAAATACAAAATGGACACTGGTTTTGTTTAGCAGGAAACTGCAGGAGAAGTCAGCCAGCCTAACAGCTGGGCTGGGAGTGATTCTGGGCCAGCATTTTTGATGTGTCGGTGTTGGGAATCCCTTTGAGAGCAGCCACAGTCACATCCACAGTCCCAAACTGACCCAGCACTGAAAATTAAAAGGCCATAAGGGTAAAATATAGCACTCAGGAAACTGTATGGAGATGTAAGGGCAAGATCTGTTTACAATATAGAGAAAATTGAGGCATTTTCATTGACATTCATTAAGCAGGTGGTGACTGATTCCTTCTGCTATCCAAAGTGGCCTCTGAATACCAATGGAGTTATGCTCCCTCTAATAGGGCAACTCACCTGCTGAATTATTCATTTAAAGTATTTGGTAGTGTTGTGTCCATGTCTAAAAGTTTGCCTGAACCTGAAAAGCTGGAGGCTAAATAGACTCAAATATTTTTGGTCTTATGTAGGCCAGAAAAATTGAACGAGTTGACCATTAACTGGGCATCTTTGTTTTTTGAGGCTGTAAAAAAGATTACCTTGGATTTTTGCGAGCACTACGGCATTACATGGATTTGAATACAAAGCACAGAGCTATTTTGAAGGATTAGGCTGACTTAAAGGCAGAATGAGTACAATTTGTCGGTTCTGGTTTGTAAACACAACATTCAAAGTTGCCACCCCCTCCCCCCGGGGTAAATGACACCAGAAGTGCACGCCCCCTGACCGCAGTTGCTAGCACACAAAATGTATGATCTTTAGGACACTCCTACTTATTCTACCTTTAACTATACCATTAATATGCAATGGTATCATTATAGTGTGGTTGCCTCACAGCATGAAGGTCCTAGGTTCGAGCCCCGGGGTAGTCCAACCTTGGGGGTCATCCCGGGTCGTCCTCTGTGTGGAATTTGCATGCTCTCCCTGTGTCTGCATGGGTTTCCCCCGGGTGTTCTGGTTTCCTCCCACAGCCCAAAGATACATAGATCAGGTGAATCGGCCATACTAAATTGTCACTAGGTATGAATGTGTGTGTGTGTGTGTGTGTGTGTGTGTGTGTGTGTGGGCCCAGTGATGGCCTGGCGGCCTGTCCAGGGTGTCTCCCCGCCTGCCGCCCAATGACTGCTGGGATAATCTCCAGCATCCCCATGACCCTGAGAGCAGGATAAGTGGTTTAGCTAATGGATGGTATTGCTATAGACATTTCCTGTATTTATTGAGAAGTGACAGGTTTTTGATAAAATTGAAATAGTAGTATCTTCTCTTGAATGCTGAAGTAGAAAAAAAACACTTGCATAAAAACTGAAGAACAAAAATAATGGTATCAGCTTGAATTTCTCACAAGACGATATCATTTTGCTGCTTTCATCTCATTCATTACTCAGTTCATAATCTCCATCATTTCACTGACATCTTTCTCAGGTATCTACATTTTATACACTGTACATGTTTTTCGTGCATCTCTATCTTATCTTAACAATCTCTCTCTCTCTCTCTCTCTCTCTCTCTCTCTCTCTCTCTCTCTCTCTCTCTCTCTCTCTCTCTCTCTCTATCTATGTATCTATCAAATTATCTATATCTCATATGCCCAAAGCAGCAGGTATCTAAGCAGCAGGTATCTATCTGTTCAGTGTCTTCCTTAAAGATATTTGATAGGACACACATGGCAGATCGAGGGAATCAAACTTCACACTGTCCTAATAGAGCAGGCTTACTTTAACAGCGGGATGCACAGCCTCAGGGGAGAGCCACAAAATACACTTAGCAATTCATTTCCTGCTCCAGCCCCAAACTCTCTCTCACTCTCTCTCACTCTCTCTCTCTCTCTCTCTCTCTCTCTCTCTCTCTCTCTCTCTCTCTCTCTCTCTCTCTCTCTCTCTCTCTCTCTCTCTCTCTCTCTCTCTCTCTCTCTCGCTCTCTCTCTCTCTCTCTCTTCTCTCTCTCTCTCTCTCTCTCTCTCGTCTCTCTCTCTCTCTCTCTCTCTCTCTCTCTCTCTCTCTCTCTCTCTCTCTCTCTCTCTCTCTCTCTTTCAATCTCTCTCTGTCATTTTCCTCCACCCTCCGGCCATGTCTTGTGACCCAGAGCTGCAGCCTCACAGCGTCTGTCGCATGTGGGGCTTTTAACAAGGCAACACACTCCTCACTTCTCCCCACCTCGTCATTAAACCACCCTGCCACCATTCTCTTCACCCCCTTCTCAGTTCACATATCTCTGAGGGGAGGATATAGACACTGCAGCAGAGGAATGAAAGGGTAAGAGATGGTTGGCTCCCTTTCATTCCCTCATTTGTTATAACACAGGACCACCCAAAGTTAAGGTAAAACGACACCTTGGTCCAAAATTGACTTGACTTGGTCAACAGATGTGTCGATATACTACATATGTAGCATGACTGGATGTATGGTGTATTTATGTTAGGTATTTATTGCTAAATATTATTTATTTACTTTAATTAATCTATAAATCCTTAGAAGTACCTTAAGGGAAGACTCTCAGTTACAATGGTGCCAAAACATAAGATACAGATATTAAAAAAAAGCAAAAAAACCCCAACGAAAATCAACTAAAACAAAACTAAAAGCAATACTAATTAAATACAGTATTATTGAATAAATAATCTTAGTATATTTCATATGCATACATATGCACATGTATTTACATGTGTGTTCTGTGATATGCCTTGACAGAATGAATGGGCAAATGGATGGGGCATATTTCATCTCCTTGGACTCAAATTTGTATTCATGATGAATGGGTAAAATACAGCCAACTAAATCACATCAGGCTCCCAGCCTTTCTATTATGGACGTTATAAAAGAGTTATTGATCCCTAGCAGGGGAGAGACACAGAGAGGCGGGGAGATTTTTAAATACTCGTCAGTCGCTTCACTTCGACGTTTGGTAAATGTGGTCTGTAATGGATTTCAGTGGCAAGGTAAGGCCAGGGAACTTTACAGAGGAGTGAAAAAGTTCAATGTGTATAATTCTCCCAAACTGAAATAGGGGAAACCGGGGCTTCTTGCCACATGGGTAAGTTGTCACGTCATTAATATTTTCATCATCACATAGCACTACTTAAAAGTTGAATATTAGGTGTTTTTTTTTTGTTTTTTTTTGCATCTACTTGGTCTAATGTCACATCCTGTCTGGGAAAAGCAAGCACACTGTTAATTGTGGTGAGGACTGTTTTGCCATTTTTTACTTTTTAAAGTAAAAAAAAAAAAAAAAAAAACTTGACATTCTTGGTAATAGTCTTCCCCTGGTTAAAAATCTTCACAATTATACACCGATCAGCCAAAACATTAAAACCATCTGCCTAATATTGTCTAGGTCCCCCTTGTGCCACCAAAATAGCTCTGACTCATTGAGCCATTGACTCCACAACACCGCTGCAGTTATCCTCTCTCGCATCAAGACATCAGCAACAGATCCTTTAAGTCCTGTAAGTTGCGAGGTGGGGCCTCCATGGATCAGACTTGTTTTTCCAGCACATCCGGCAGATGTTCAATCAGATTACGATCTGGGGAATGTGGAGACCAAGGCAACATCTTGAACTCTTTGTCATGTTGCTCAAATCATTCTGAACAATTTTTGCAGTGTGGCAGGGCACATTATCCTGCTGAAAAAGGCGACTGCCATCAGAGAATACCATTCCCATGATAGGTTTTACTTGGTCTGTAACAATGTTTAGGTAGGCGGCACGTGTCAAAGTAACAGCCACATGAATGCCAGGATCCAAGGTTTCCCAGCAGAACATTCCCCAGAGCATTACACTGTCTTCACCGGCTTGCTTTCTTCCCATAGTGCATTCTGGTGCCATCCCTTCCCCATGTAAATTACATGCACGCACCTGGCCATCCACATGATGTAAAAGAAAACATGATTCATCAGACCAGGCCACCTTCTTCCATTGCTCCATGGTCCACTTCTGATGCTCACATGCCCATTGTAGGTGCTTTCAGCAGTGGACAGGGGTCATCATGGGCACTCTGGATGGTCGGCGGCTACGCAGCCCCATACACATGAGGTTGTGATGCACTGTGTTCTGACACCTGTCTGTCATAGCCAGCATGAACTTTTTCACCAATTTGAGCTACCGTAGCTCTTCTGTGGGATCGGATCAGACGGGCTAGCCTTCGCTCCCCACATGTATCAATGAGCCTTGGGTGCCCATGACCCTGTCTCTGTTTCAGTGGTTGTCCTTCCTCGGACCACTTTTGGTAGGTACTGACCACTGCATACTGGGAACACCCCACAAGATCTACTATTTTGGAGATTCTCCAACCCAGTCGTCTAGCCATGACAATGCTGGCCTTGTCAGTGTCGCTCAGATTTTTAAACTTGCTAATTTTTCCTGCTTCCAACACTTTATCTTCAAGAACTGACTGTTCACTTGCTGCCTAACATACCCTACCCCTTGACAGGTGCCATTGTTAATGAGATAATCAATTGTATTCACTTACCTGTTAATGGTTTTAATGTTTTGGCTGATCGGTGTACATTGGTACTTGGTAGAGGATTGAATTAAGTGTGTTGTTATACTATTGCTAATGTCCTGCTGCAAGATAACTTTAAGATATAACAAACATTAGTAAACATGGCAGTTTAAGGCAACTTGTCTAAGTGATTTTGGGGCAAGTTGTCACATGTGACAAAGAAAGAAAGAAGGAGAAGAGATTGTCAGGGATTATTAAAGAAAAACAGAAAATGACAGCACACCACATGACGTATAGTTTGTCAGGTAATCATATTCAGGCTGCTAGGAATCTTGGGTAATATTCGATGTTAACCTCACTTTTGATAAATTAAACATGTTGTACAGTCATACTTTCTCCAGCTCAAGGTAATCTTTAAAATTAGGTAATTTTTGTCAATTGCCGATCTGCAAGAAGTTGTACATGCTTTTATCTATTCTTGGTTTGACTATTGTAAAGCACTTTATTCCGGTATCAACAAGGGCTCCCTCCACCGTCTGCAGTTGGTACAAAACGCCGCTGCTCGGCTCATTACCAGGACAAGAGGCATGACCATATCACTCCCATGCTTGCCTCCCTACACTGGCTCCCTGTTATATTTTGAATTTATTTTAAAAATGTATTGCTCACTTTTAAGGCTTTAAATGATCTTGCTCCTACATATATTTGTGATTTATTGACCTTGTATACGCCCTCTCGACCATTAAGATCTGCAGATGGAGCCCTGGGGGTTATTCCCAGGTCTCGGTTTGTTGCAAAGGGTGATGGGACTTTTGCTGTTAGAGCCCCCACACGGTGGAACTCTCTTCCTGTCGAATTAAAACGAACCAAGTCTCTAGCTTCTTTAAAATCTCATCTTAAGACTTTTTTTTAGTGAAAGCTTTTACAAATGTTTGACATTTGTTTTTATTTATTTACAGTGTATTTAAGTTTACTCTTACTCTCCTACTTATTTTTTTAACTGTTTGATTAACAAATAGTTTTCTTCCATTTTGCTCTTATTTTGTGGTGTTATTTGTTAGTGTTTTTTATTTTATTCTCCTACAATGTTTTTTTTGTTTTTTTTTGGTACATGTGTCATTTTTAACAATTTTACCATTTTGTGAAACACTTTGTAACCTTGTTTAGAAAGGTACGATATAAATGGAAAAAAATATATATATAAATATGTATAAAATTTTAACAATATCATGCATTGATCCCAATATATATAAAATTGTGAAAAGTGTGACAAAATGCCTTGGTCTCCCCTACATTCGCACAATAATCTAGCGTCTTGTGGATCTCTCCTAGAAACCTTAGCGTCTTCTTGTTTTTCCATCAACTTTACACTGTCGCAGGGAGCAGAGGGGACAGTTCAGGGGCCAAATGTATAAAGCTCTGTGTATATTCACACAGAGTTTTATACATTATGCTTCTCCCTCTTGTAGCCCCCCTTCCCATCCACCCCTGTATGTCTGTGTTATGTTTATCTGTCGTCTTGTTTCACCCCGTTTATCGTAAAGCGACTTTGAGTATTAGAAAAGTGCTATGTAAGTTTAATGTATTATTATCATTATTATTATTACTATTATTATATTTAGGTATAGAAATCTGTGTACACATAAAACAGGAAAAAATGCATACACAGTCTTTTTGTCAGCTTTATAAAACCCCACGTACGTCTGTTCCCACGTGTTTTTTCCTTATACATCTCAATCATCCTGAAATTGTAAGTACGTGCACGAGACTTCTGACCATGCCCACAATTTACTATGAATGGCTTCCAACGCACCTCAAATTGCTTGGTTTGCATATAAAGGGCCAGTATTTAGTTTACTTTTGATGAGAAATGGTGGAAGCAATTGAAGAAGCAGTTGAAGAAGAAGAAGAAGAAGAAGAAGAAGAAGAAGAAGAAGAAGAAGAAGAAGAAGAAGAAGAAGAAGACGACGACGCAGCAGCAGCACAATTTTACTGACTGTGAACTTGAAATAATGGTTGATCAAATCGACAGAGGAAAATGCGTATTATTTGGAAGACTAAGCTCTGGCATTATCAACAAAATGAAACGAGTTGAATGGCAGAAAGTAACTGAAGCAGTGGACACCATTAGTTCTGAGCTATGGACCCTAGCGGAGATAAAAAGAAAGAAAGAAAGAAAGAAAGTGGTCTGATTTCAAGCATGAGGCCAAGAAGCGCATTACTGCGCACAGCGTTAGTGTGCGAGATACTGGAGATGGAGAGGGGACCTCAGTGCTCTCTCCACTTGATGAGCGCATGGTTTCTAACCTGGGCCAAACTGCCACTAGTGGCTTTGTGCCAGATGAGTAAGTAGACACAGATGCACCTGCCCAGATGGAACTTGGTAAATTGCCTAGTTTGAATCTTATTGTAATTAGACTTGCAATAAAAAAGACTAGTTTGTCCTTGGTTACAATGTAGAATATTTTATTCACAGATTCTGATGAAGACCATGGAGCCTCCAGCGAACAGGTTGAGAATCAGGGGAGGGAATCCAGTGCGAGTGCATCAAAGCCACAGCCGTCGCCTGGCCTGACATGTGCATGTGTACTCAGTGACCATGTCCTAGAGTCACAAAATGAAATGGTAACATTTTATAACAACACAAATGAAGTATTAGTTAAGTATTAGTAACTACTGAACTCGTTATTTTTCAAGTATTTGAAAAGCATTTGTAAAGCAAGACACACACCAATGGTTAGTGAGTGTATTAATAGATGTTTATGAATACTTATTAATATTGCAATTCATGATTAATTCAGGTAATTACTAGTTGTTAAGTATTTTGTATGACCTCATCCAAAGTGAGGACTATCTATGCCTTACAAAGCATTTACAAATGAGATTGAAAGGCCAGCAGTGCCTTGAGACTCACAAAAGTCTAAATGGTCATAAGATCCTTTAGAAAGTGTAAGTACGATTAACAAACTATTTAGACGTAGATTTGTGCATGAATTAATCAGGAATTGCAGTGTTTAAATAAGTATTTATAATATATATTAACACTCACTAACCCTTGGTGCATGTCTTGCTTTACATATGCTTTACAAATGATGAATTCAGTAGTTACTAATAATTAACTAATGCTTAATTTGTATAGTTATAAAGTGCTACCGATGAAATTATAAATTCTATCGATAATATTCCTATGGAACTGAGGAAATTGCAAGTGACACTCAGGGAATCATTAAGCAAAATAAGCTGTACACTAAAATAACTTGTGGAAAAAAATGTCAAGAAGTGTAACCATCCTCTACTTGTTTCATAAAACATGCACAACGTTCACTTGGCCTAGAGTCGCTGCATCACATCAAGATGCAGTCGGACTGCTGCTGTAGCTGGTTGGTGTTCAGCATGGGGGGGAGGGGGGCATCGGGTCTGACACATTCAGGTGGGAAGTGGGCAGCATTCCTCACCATCAGATTGTGCAACACAGCACATGCCCTTATAATTTTGCAAACTATTCCTGGTTGGTAGTTTACCACCTGTGGCATCCAAGCAAAATCATATGCCATTTAAAAGCCCAATACATTGCTCAGAGCACACAAAGCTGTGCACCACATCATAGCGCATCTGTTGTGCGCTCTGGGGGTTTGTAAAAGGTATAAGTAGCCTTGTCTTCAATAAATACCCATTGTGACCTGGGGGTATAAAATGTATGCATTTAATGGTTTAAATTGCATGAAAGGGAAACAGCATAATTATCAAAGATCAGTAATTATCACATCTTACTAAGAAGCCATCCATCTGGCACTGCTCTAGCTTAAAGTCTCCTCCCCACACAGCTTCGAGACGGTATAAAGGAACAGTGGCTTGACCCAGGCCATTTGGCAACCAAATGTTATCCTCATTTGCGCGTCACAAATGATCTGGACATGGACGGAGTGAAAATGTTTCCATTAACGTAAACAAATTCATCCTCCCAAGGTGCCCTTATTGCAATGTGTGTGCAGTCAATAGCTCCAATTATGTTTGGGGAAGTGGACATCGCTGCAAATTGCATTTTGATGTTGGCCTATTCAGCTGCTGTGTAAGGGAACCTGATGTATCTGTTACTCAAATAAATTATGCCACCCCACACCATGGGCATGACCGGCTCAGGGCAGACTGGGATCTCCCTGATCTGTCTGCAAGCTCCTGCTGAAATGTCCCCGTTGCCAAAACCCCAACTGTTGTCAATACGCGTAGATGGACGGGGATGGCATGGTTTCTCCGAGAGTGCCGTTCCAACACAGGGCCCACTTCAGCACACAATTCCAAGAAAACATCTCTTGGAAAACGAAAGCTATTAGCCAGTCATCATCATCTTCTTCTTTCGGCTTGTTCTGTTTCTCAGGGGTCGCCAAAGTAGATTTTTGCCCTCCAAAAATTAGCCCGTTATCATCGTGAGCAAGAAAATCAGTATGGTCTCGGAAGACTTGTTTTCGCCTAAATTGTGCAATAGCAATATCTTCCAGCACCGCCAAAGCAGCCATTGTATCATTTTGCACAGCCATTACACACAACTACAGTCTTTATATAGTGGTGTTTTAACAACCTGTTAATTGATCATACCTGGAGGTGTATGTTATTCTTACTCCCCAATAATAAAGAATAATAATCGTTATTTATATAAATATCATGTATTTATTTGTTTATTTATATAAAGATCATGATCATTATAGTTATTATAATGCATAATGACAAACATATTTACTCAGGATAGAACAAAATTAAGGCTTGTCAAAAAAAAAAGTTCATGACCAGTCACACTTCACTATGTAATCATAGGTTTTTTTTAAAAACTATAGATTACATCCTAACAGAATGTAGTGAAAGAAAAAAAGCTCTAAATAAAATGTCACCCAGATTCACACTTTTATTATTCTTTTTTGCCAACTTGCAACATCACACTAATCAGACTCAAAAGACTGTGTACGTATACAGTACGCATGGTATGAAAGACGTGTATCAGTACGCGCATTCTCACCACCTGTGGATTTTTATACATTCGGAAACCTGTGTGGAAAGTGGCATAAGTATACGTTCCGTGTGTATGCATGGTTTACACATTTGGCCCCAGGTCCATGCAGTGTTCAAGCTGACCTTGATTTAATGGGACAAAAGGCCCAGTTCACACCCAACACAGAGCATTGCCCTCCCTCTAGACTCCCCACATCATCCCAACCCCCAAATTGGTTTAGCGGTGGGATCTTTTGTGTTCAGCCGGCTATGCAGCACTGAAGTTCCAGCGGTCAACGTGGCATCTCGTCTATCACCTCCAAACCCTCCTCCATTTTATACTGTAACAGCCTCTTTGTTTCTTTCTTTGTTTCTTTCTGCTTGTCTATCTGTCTCTCTATTGCCATCCAGTCCATCTGTCTATTTATATATCTCTCTTTCTATCTTTTTGTCTGTCTGATTGCCCGCTGGCCTGCTTGTCAGTCTGTGAAAGCTGCAGCGAGTGGAACATTCACATACAGCCTGTTCTGCACCCTTTATGTGTCTTCCGATGCTGCAGCAGGTCTTTGCAGGTGATGGGGGGATCACAGAGGATTTTGATCTCTGACACTAGTGTGCCCTTCACCTTCCTCTCCTAGGTTGATCTATGCAACACAACTGCTTATTGCTGTTGTTCAGCAGCCAGCTCTTGGCTCAAGGCTGTATCTGTACTTGTCCCTCTCCTCCCTTTACCATTGCTCTTACACTTTTTGTTGATCATAAGCCAAGGCATTTGCGTTTTTTCCGCGCTGCATTTTCTAGTTTTATTTGTTACTGCAGCCAACTTAAAAACTGGCGTTGTTTCTGAAGCAGGAGTTTCTTGTTGAGGTCAGATTTCTAAATGGTTTTTGGTGCCATGCTAAATTTCTGAGGAAAACCAGTCTCCTCTTTCCTCCTGAAACATTCATTATCAGCTCCTTGGTGAGACCCACCAAAACAAACAGAAAATTACCCCCAGCCAGGCAGCAGAGATTCAGACATTTTGGAAGTCTGATGGATTAAATGCAAAGATCCTCTGTCTCTCCCATGCTTTCTATTATGGCTCATTCAGTTGCTATTTCTTTCTCGCTTTCATGACTCATAAGACAGACAGATATCCATCTTGTTGGGGAAATATAATCATGTGCCTGGCAAACCTCTCTGCTCTCAGTGAATTATACTCCTTCAAACCATCCAATTCAATGCCACCTTCCTCGCAGTCTTTCTCACTCTCTCTGAATATACATCTTTTGCATGCATAAGTGGAAAAAAGAGACACTTTTATGGTCATACTCATATTTTCCAAGAAGTTGTGACACTTGCCACATAAAAAGTTGACTTAGAAAATGTAATCAATTTAATTTCATATCTACACATCCTTTGAAATTATGCATTCAGATAACATTTTGATTGATTTATAGATAAACTACTCATTTGCCATAGATTGTAATGATATAATGGGACATAAAGTAGAACAATGCTGAAGCCAGTAGTGGCACAGAATTTACTAGATGCCTCAATTAGCAGCCAAAAACCATGAGCTCATTAAATAATTTTAATGGATTGTGCCTACAGCAAACAATGGATGATTTTTATTTCATCCTGGGCTCAAAAATTTTTCAATTCAAATCTTCGATAACGTGTCCTAATTAGGATCCACTAATGAGCATTGTATTACATAGATAGATGCTGATCTTGATGCAGTGGCTCAGTCAGAATTCAAGCTGCTTGGCAATGACAACAAGCCACGTCGTTTTGAAGTGTCAGTTTCTATAAATCTTGTGAGCTGCAGGCTATTCTAGCGTTACGATGTTTATATCAACACAGGGGTCGCTTTGTTAACAGCCTTTTAAAATCCCCCCACGATAACTCTTGATAACTCTTGCGCTGCCTTTCCCCTCAGGTGTATGTATAATCAAGTAAAGTAATTTGTCTAATCTGAACTCGGTGCAATAAAAGATCGGGGGTGAACACCGAACATTGTTCTAATTGTACTTGCTGGGGAAGACTATTTTATGATGAAATAGTCTTCCCCAGCAAGTACCGGAAACAGACATTTAAAAAATTGATACGTATTGTGATTCCATTTATAGCTATAATCTGGCTCCACAAAATATGAGCAGTTCAGAAAAAAAAAAAAAAACATTTGTACATATATTGGATTCATTCACAATAATCATTGTTTGTATCGCATAGTCAGGAAGAAAGAAATCAGTCAATCAAAACTTCCTCTATAAACCTGTGGGTTTTTGATTTTACATCTGATAAAATGGTGCAGTACATCTGTACTAAGAGTTATTGCAAGAAAAATTATAACATATCATCATCTGTGTAGGTTTGTACAGCGGGAAGTTACACTATTCATCTCCCCTTTCCATGACTCCTTCTCCCTCAGGTCTTCATATTCTCATCGCTCATCCCTGCGTCTCTCCATCTATCAACCTCTTGTCTTCCAACCACTGTCTTTTGCATCACCATGCAGCTTTCAGTTTGAAATCTAGTCAACCACCTCACCAGTAGAAGAGAGGTCAACCATTACAACAATAACAACAACCTCCATTTTGGCAGCTCTAATGGATAAAGCAGCTGACCATAGCTGTTTTACCACACTTATTTCAGTCCAGGTGTATCATTTCATTCCAGCTGACAGTGATGGGCTGTTGGAAGACAGGTTTCTCTGATGGACAACATGGAGGTGACCCTCTTGTCTTTTGGTGCTCAAGCATCTTTTGCATGGCTCCACATACCAGGTTAGACTGTCGTGCTGCTCTGTCAAAGTTGATGACACGTGACACTGTCTCCTCAGATGAGCACTTGAGCGTGACCACATGTGCCACCATTGACTTCAGGGAACAGAGGCTGTCATTCACTCTTCCTGCCCAACCTGAGAGGTGAACCCATGTGTAAGCACTCCAACTTTATGAAAGTATTTGAAAGTCGTTTCAAAGACAAATGAACAAAGAGTATGTAGCCAGGAATATTGACTTGCCGTTTGCTGTCATAGGAACATAAGTGATGTCAGTGATGTCTTGACTGAGATTAAAGGGCAGATGCAGACATCCCAGCCTAGAAAAAATGATTTCAGAGAGTACCCCGATCCACACCGACCCCCCCCCCCCGCGCGTGTGCCACATCAGGACCTGTCGTGATCGGGCACAACCCAACAGGACCAAGGAAGTTGACAAGGATTTTTTTTTTTAGTTTAATTTTCATTTTATTTTAGGTTTTCTGTGATTTTATCTGTCAGGCACCTTAAATTGCAGCAAATATGATGAGCTAAAATGTATTATTATTATTATCATCATTATACAAATTTCCTTTATCTTCATGCCATAATACACCAAAAGGGCCCACTCCTTAGGCCTAGGGTTAGAATGAGGTAGAAGTCTATTTGATGGAGAGTGCCTTTCTTAGGATATGAGATGTTTCAATTAGTGCAATCTTCTGTAGTTCTTGTATTCTCATGTTACCCGGGATCCGTTGGGTGTATTTCTCCATCCCTTTTTTTACAAGTCCCAGGGCTCATATCACTATTGGTATTGTTGTGGTTTTCATTCCCCACATTCGTTTAATCTTGATGTCAAGGTCTTTATATTTCGACAGTTTTTCAGTTACTTTTACTGAGGTGTTCCTTTCAGTCGGGACGGACATGTTGATGAGTAGGCAGCTTTTTTCTTTTTTTTGTTCTTGGTTATTATTATTATTATTATCGTTATTATTACTATTATTTGATACTCTTGCAGTCTTAAACTATCAACTAAAGAAAACTACTTTTATAAAAGTTTTGCATTAATTAATTATGGTAATTTGTTTTGTAAAGACAACATGCACATATTTATTCACGCTACAACATTACATGTTACATTTATTAGTAATCGTAGCCTAGCCTGGTCTCCAGCTGATTTAAGAGAAGTTTGTGTGACGATGGCATGTGAGGAGTTAATATATTTTGAGACAACTGAAACAAATAGGCTAGACTCAAATGAAGCCGCTCTGGTGGCTGAGTGGAATAAACCACCGTTCTTGCAACCCGCTCGTCATGTGGCTGGGAGGTTCGTATCCCAGACTCGCCGTAACCGGTCACGGCCAGAGCGTCCACGGGGTAATGATTCATTAGGCCACCCTTACCCGAGGGATAGTGGGTGTAGATCGGTGTGGTGTTCGGGGACTCGTGGTTCTCCAGCGACCCCTCTGGCGCACCCGGGCGCCTGCAGCCAAGTAACTGAAAACATTCTCCCTACGCCTCCTTCGCGGCCTGAAGGGGATGCAATCCATGCGAGGCTTCAGCATGTAAAAATAGCGAGAGCAGCCGACACGAGTTTGAAGGAAGCTGGTGTTACGCCTATTGTTATGTCTGCACACATCGACAGTGCTGCATTTGATTTGGTGCTGTTCTATTGTGCTGGGATCGATTGGTGATGCCTGCGGGCTCTGGGTTGTTTGATCGGGTCTGCCTTTGATGCTGGGTCAGTCTAAATAAAGAATGCCACGGAGAGGTTGTGTCGAGCGACAGCGCTGTGTCCTGACGTGATTTCTAAATACAATATTGGCGACGAGGATGGCTGATATCTCTCTCCCACCACCTGCCCCTTCCTGGCATTACCTGGCGAGCCTCCGGTACCATGGACTCGATGGCTACATAGTTTTGAAAATTACATCATCGCCTCAGGGCTCGACGACGTGAGCCAGGCTAGGAAGACGGCTCTGTTGCTACACTGCTTGGGAGCAGAGGGTCATCGTGTGCTCGGGACTCTGGGGAACGTCACAAGCTTTGACGAAGCTGTGGGACTTATGAGCACCCATTTCGCTGCTCCACAGAGTGCCCTCCTTCGGCGATTTATATTCCGTCAGCGACACCAACTGCCTGGTGAGTCTGTGCGGCAGTATGTAGCTAATTTGCGAGGGCTAGCTAGCTCATGCAAGTTTGGCGCGCTTCAGGACGAGATGGTTCGCGACCAGCTAATCGAACACACCAACAACGCAAAGGTGCGTGAGACTCTCCTGCTGGAAAAAGACGATCTGCTGCTGTCCACAGCAATTACCATCGCACTACAGGTTGAGGGAGCAGCTGAGTGTGCTGCTGTGCTAAATACACAGTAAGTGGCCACCTCCAGTCGAGCTGCCAACGACTCCTCCCTCTACTCACGGCTGCCCCTCGGGACGCAACCCAGCCAGAGCAAGGCGGGCGCCGACTCCACTGGGGACGTCTTGCAACTGCAACGACGGCGTTCTCGGCCCCGCCCTCAACAGTCCTGTGGTAACTGTGGGTCTCGGTCTCATGTTTCAAGGGCTCAGAACTGCCCTGCCCGTGGCGAGACATGCCGTAGCTGCGGTAAGCACAATCACTTTGCCAACATTTGTCGATCTTCCCCGGCTGGGTCAGAGGGCCACACCCCCCAGTCTTCAACCGCCGTCATTCACAAGGTGAGTTCTGGGCCAGTGTCATTCAAATCATGCACAGTCAACATTAATGATGTGTGCATCCCCCTGCTGTTGGACACTGGTGCAGGTGTGTCTCTCCTGAATGTTGATACCTACAGTCAATTTTTCGGTTCACTGCCACTGTCCGCGCCCTCAGCTGTCCTCTGTGGGTATGGTGACTCCAAAATCGATCTGGTTGGCTCTCTCCATGTGACTGTCCGCTATGGGACCAAGCTGGTGCCCAATGCAGTTTTTCATGTGGCACGCCATGGGGCCAACCTGATGGGCCTGGACCTGTTCTCCGCTCTGGGGTTCTCCCTCTTAGACACAAGGGGGGCAGCAATCCTGACTGTTGCCACACCTTGGCAGCAGAAGTGGCCATCGCTGTTTATGGGGCTGGGCTGCCTCTCCGCCTTCGCCCATCAACCTCTCCTCAACCCTGCTGTGAAATCTGTCATCCAACCACTGCGCCGCATCCCGTTGGCTCTCCGTGATGGGATCTCCACCGAGCTGCAACAACTGCTGGAAGCTGGCATCATTGAACCGGTGGACGCGTCACCTTGGGTCTCAAACCTCGTGGTGGCTAAGAAGAAGTCAGGGGGCCTGCGTGTCTGCGTCAATCTACGTGCAGTAAATAAGGCAGTGGTCCCTGATAAGTATCCACTGCCCACCTCAGAAGAACTCACTGCTCAGTTCTATGGCTCTGAGGTGTTCTCCAAGCTCGACCTCAGACAGGGGTACTTACAGGTGCCCCTCCACCCCAGCAGCCGAAACTTCACAGCCTTTGTGACACATGCAGGAGTGTTTCGCTACACCAGGATTCCTTTCGGTCTCAGCTCCGCCCCTAGCTGCTCCCAGAAAATCATGGTCTCTGTGCTGGCTGGCATACTGGGCATGGCCATTTATCTGGACGATATAGTGGTACACGGGCCCACCAGTGGAATCCACGACAAGCGCCTCAACATGGTCTTCGCAGCCATGTCCAAGCACAAGCTAACTCTCAATGCTGAGAAATGTGTCCTCTCTGTGCCAGCCATCAAGTTTGTGGGGTTCCGGCTGTCAGAGAGCGGTGTAACTCCACTACAATCCAACGTGGACGCCATTCAGGCCATCCCTGAGCCCAGCTCGGCCGCCCAGGTCGCCTCCTTCCTGGGTATGACAAGTTACTACCTGAGGTTTCTTCCCCAGTACTCTGCGACCACAGCCCCCCTGCGCCAGCTGCTGCGTAAGGATGAGCCATGGGTGTGGTCAAAGGCATGCAGTGACGCTGTGCGTGATCTCAAGACTCAACTGACTTCACCACCAGTGTTGGCTCACTTCGACATCTCCAGCTCCACCTTTGTGACCTGTGACGCATCAGCCACAGCAATAGGGGCTGTGCTGTCTCAAACCCAGAACGGTGTGGAGAAGCCCATCGCCTTCGCCTCCCGTGCCCTCAACCTGACTGAGCAGCAGTACTCCGTGGGTGAGCGTGAGGCGTTAGCCTGTATCTGGGCTTGTGAAAGGTGGCACCTCTACCTCTATGGCCGCTCCTTCACCCTCAGGACAGATCACCAGGCCCTGACAGCGCTGCTGTCCACATCTGGGACAGGCCACAAACCCCTGAGGCTGCACCGCTGGTCTGACCGCCTCCGCCAATACAACTTCAGCCTGCAGTTCACCCCAGACAGAGACAATGTTGTCGCCGACCTGCTCTCTCGCTCTGTCTCCACCCCAGCTCCACAGACGGACACTGACTGTGTGGAAAAGGACATTGTCCAAATGCTACACACACCCCTCCAGGCCACTGTCTCTCTGCAGGAGCTGAGGGCAGCCTCCGAACAGGACCCTGTCCTCTCCCAGCTCCGCACCTACATCCAGAACGGCTGGCCTCACAAGGTCCCAGAGGAGCTGGCAGCGTTCGCCCGAGTCAGACAGGAGCTCTCCTGCTGGAACAACACCTGCGTGGCACGTGGGTTTTTCACAGTGGTCCCAGCTGCTCTCCGTGCACGTGTTTTGAATACGGCGCATGAAGGCCACCTGGGCATTGTGAAACTGAAACAGCGCTGCCAAGACCTGGTGTGGTGGCCGGGGATAGACAGAGATATTGAGGCTCTGGTGAAGGACTGTTCTGCCTGCCTTGTGAGTGGCAAGACTGGCCACCAGGCTCCCCCACCCCTGCAACCTCTCGCCTGGCCCTCTCAGCCCTGGGAACACCTGCAGTTGGACATTTGTGGTGAGATCCATGGAGTTCCCCACCACCAACGCTTCATGGTGGTCGCCTACGATCTACACTCAAAATGGCCTGAACTCACCACTTCCGGCACTGTGACCTCACAGATCATCATCGACTTCCTGGACTCTCTTTTCTCTCGCTGGGGCCTCCCTAAGACCATCACCACTGACAACGGCCCTCAGCTGGTCTCTGCTGAGTTCACTGCTTATCTCGAAAGCAAGGGCATCTGTCATATACGCACTGTGTACTACCACCCCCAGGCCAACGAACGTTTTCACCAGTCACTGAAGAACGGCCTCAGAGCACACATGGCCCAAGGGTGCTCTTTCACGCAGGCCATCCGCCACACTCTGCTGCACTATCGGGCCACACAGCACTCGACCACAGGCGTCTCCCCAGCCTCTCTCATGCTAGGCCGGGAACTGTGCATGACTTTGGCAATTATTTAAACCACCGTGAGCAATAGAAAATTCACTGTTGCAAACAGTGCAACATGCAACAGTGTCATTAGTTTGTCACTGCTATTAGGCATGGGTATCCCTTAGTGTATTCAGAGCTGAAGTGCATTTTATATTTCTTTTTCTTTGGGTCTGCCATTGCACAATGCAACACGTCATCCCAAATTTTTTGACATGAGAATGAATGACCGAGCACAGTGTTGCCAACTCTCGCAAGACAAATAAGCAACTGCAACTTCAAAAACAAACCCAAAACAAGCCCAATACCGCTATAGCCTGTCATGGCCTTAACAACATATACAATTTAGAGTTTGAAAAACAAAAATAGAATTTATTTTACCAACTCATCCAACAGCAACAAAGTATGCCAACATAGAGAAGGCAGGCATTAATTAAACTCAATTCAAATTCTGACACGCCTATTTGTTTGGCAAATCAGAACATTTAAACACAACATTAACATTCAGAATACACACAGAGCACAAATCTCTGCTTTACAGTACCTGCATAAAGCCTTACTTTCGTCACTGACCACAGGACGTATCCAGTCGTTAAGTTATCTGTCCTACTGCCAGTCTTTGTTATATATATTTTTTTTAAATATGTTTATTGGCATTTACAATTTTAGCATATTAAACAAGTCACATATTGAGTAATTTAACACAATAAACCCCTCACCTACCCCACTTGGACCACTTTGTTGGCATTATGGAAATATGATCTCTGACTCTCAACTGCCTCAGTCATTGACAATCGCAAGGTAAGCGTTATCAAAAGGAGTTGAATCAAGTGCAACTGGACTTGGTATACAGTGCATCCGGAAAGTATTCACACCCCTTTAATTTCCCCACATTTTGTTATGTTACAGCCTTATTCCAAACATGGATTAAATTCCTTTTTTTTTCCTCATCAATCTACATACAATACCCCATAATGGCAAAGCGAAAAAGGTTTTGTAGAAATGTTTGCAAATTTATTAAAAATAAGAAACTGGAATATTGCATGTACATAAGTATTCACACCCTTTACTCAGTACTTGGTTGAGGCACCATTGGCAGCGATTACAGCCTCAGGTCTTCTTGGGTATGAAGCTACAAGCTTGGCACACCTATATTTGGGGTATTTCTCCCATTCTTCTCAGCAGATCCTCTCGAGCTCTGTAAGGTTAGATGGGGAGCGTCGCTGCACAGCTATTTTCAGGTCTTTCCAGAGATGTTCAATGGGGTTCAAGTCTAGGCTCTGGCTGGGCCACTCAAGGACATTCACAGACTTGTCCCGAAGCCACTCCTTCATTGTCTTGGCTGTGTGCTTAGGGTCGTTGTCGTGTTGAGAGGTAAACCTTTGCCCCAGTCTGAGGTCCTGGAGCAGGTTTTCATCAAGGATCTCTCTATACTTTGCTCCATTAATCTTTCCCTTGATCCTGACTAGTCTCCCAGTTCCTGCCGCTGAAGAACATCCCCACAGCATGATGCTGCCACCACCATGCTTCACTGTAGGGATGGTATTAGCAAGGTGATGAGAGGTGCCTGGTTTCCTCCACACGTGACGTTTGGCATTCAGGCCAAAGAGTTCAATCTTGGTTTCATCAGACCAGAGAATCTTGTTTCTCATGGTCTGAGAGTCCTTTAGGTGCTTTCTGGCAAACTCCAAGCAGGCTGTCATGTGCATTTTACTGAGCAGAGGCTTCCGTCTGGCCACTCTACCATAAAGGCCTGATTGGTGGAGTGCTGCAGTGATGGTTGTCCTTCTGGAAGGTTCTCCCATCTCCACAGAGGAACGCTGGAGCTCTATCAGAGTGACCATCGGGTTCTTGGTCACCTCCCTGACCAAGACCCGTCTCCCCCGATTGCTCAGTTTGGCTGGGCGGCCAGCTCTAGGAAGAGTCCTGGTGGATCCAAACTTCTTCCATTTACAAATGATGGAGACCACTCTGCTCTTCGGGACCTTCAAAGCTGTGGAAATGTTTTTGTACCCTTCCCCAGATCTGTGCCTCGATACAATCCTGTCTCAGAGGTCCACACACAATTCCTTTGACTTCAGGGCTTGGTTTCTGCTCTGACATGCACTGTCAACAGTGGGACCTTATATAGACAGGTGTGTGTGTGCCTTTCCAAATCATGTCCGATCAGTTGAATTTACTACAGGTGGACTTCAATCAAGATGTTGAAAAAACTCAAGGATGATCAGTGGAAACAGGATGAACCTGAGCTCAATTCTGAGTGTCATAGCAAAGGGTGTGAATACTTATGTACATGCAATATTTCAGTTTTTTATTTTTAATAAATTTGCAAAAATGTCTCCAAAACCTTTTTCACTTTGTCATTATGGGGTATTGTGTGTAGATTGGTGAGAAAAAAAAGGAATTTCATCCATTTTGGAATAAGGCTGTAACATAACAAAATGTGGGGAAAGTGAAGGGGTGTGAATACTTTCCGGATGCACTGTATATCCGTGAAGACGTTTCGCCTCTCATCCAAGAGGATCCCTCAGTTCGTGCCTTACTGTCTAGACGTCTTCACGGATTTTTACCAAGTACAGTTGCACTTGATTCAACTCCTTTGGATAACGCTTACCTTGCGATTGTCAATGACTGAGGCAGTTGAGAGTCAGAGATCATATTTGGATAACCATGACCTGGATGAATGAGAACATTCACAGACAAGGTAAGCATTGGATGATTTTTTTTTCCTCATTGAAGGGGGAGGGGGGTAGGTCATTGAGGTTTGTGGGAGGGCCAAATAGGCTCCAGGCTAGCTGCGTACTAGGTAGCCTCGATGTGAAGCCTACGCTAAGGTTACATTAGCGTGCGAAGGTTCGCACCCAGAAGCCATGCTGTAAGCAGATAGTGTCAATCAATGCAGCTGGTGAAAAGACACTCAATGTAAAAACAAAGTCGCTTATTATTTTTACAATCAAGCAACCACAGTTTTAAAAACAAGCCCAAAAAAACGAAACCAGCGACTCATGATTTTTTCAAGCGACTTCAAAAAAAAGAGAAGCCCAAAGTCACGTATTATAAGCAGACTTGGCAACTATGGTGAGGCGCTACAAGTAAAGACCGCCCAAACTAAGCCCGCCTATCACTGATACCCAGTATGCACTGCGCTGTACCCTCGCCCTCATATTGAAGTTGTAATTTGGTTGCTGCTACGTCCAACGGGGTGTAGGCATGGAAGTAGCCGTGATTGGTTGTTGCATCGGCCAATAGACAGCGCAGAACCTCGAAGCGCACCGACTTGAAACAAACGATGCGTACTGAAACATCGACTCGGGGTCCTTCGACTACATATGAAGTCACGGATTATGTTGCTAGCTAGCGTTGTTTACGATAGCTTTATAGTTATTTAGCTGTGTGGTTTTTACAATCCACGTTGACTTAGAGTTGGTTAGTAAAGGTGCGTAAAGGTTTATCACTGCGTCTAAGGAGGAAGGCCGCAGGCTCAGAACCCGGGGGTCCTGGACGAACGAACACGCGCGAGGGCCAAAGGCCCGAGCTGCATCTAACGTCAATCTACTGTTTTCTGCTGTTCCTAAACTAAACTAGCTAACTAACGTTAACTTAATTCGCCCCAACTAATGCTCTGTCTGTCGGTCTGGCAGTCAGACTACGCGGTTCTTTGATGTCAATTGGGCGACACAACAACCAATCACGTCTACTTCCATGCCTACACCCTGTTGGATCTAGCATTAACCTTGTAATTTTGGGCTGGTCAACTGGTGTAGGTGGAGAGAGCTAGTGCATGTAGCTAGTTAGCAAGAGCCCCGGGATAGCTGATTAGCTCAGTCGACAGACAACAGGACGGGGATTTCCACACTGTTACTTTATTCTATCATACATAACATCGACCATACAGTGCCAGGTCTCCACGGCACTATGTTCACCGATCACACAGGAACAGTGAAACACAGAAATCATTACTGTAACACATAGGATTGTTATTCCTAGTTTGTGGTTCCGGGGAGCAATTAGAGTGTGACACAGACCGCGAGTGACGCTGGCTAGAGATGAAAGTACCTGAACTGTATGACTTAAGGATTTCTGTTAATAAAGTGATAAGTAAGCAAGTAAAGCTTTAACCGTCCATTCTGTAGGGTTAAGTAAAGAACGGAACAGAATGAAACATGGTGGCAGCGGTGTCAACCGTTTTAGTTGCCGTTTGATGTGGCCGAGTGTAGAAGCGCAGCTAGCTAGCTAATTAGCTTTGAGGAGTCGACTGGCTAACCACCCAAAGCAACGGCGGAACGAAAAAAAGGAGAGGAAAAAAAACAAACAGCTGACGTCGCGATGGAAGGACTGAAAACTCCAGCAACGCTTGCTTTGGACTCCAACAACTTAGCAAAGGAACGAACGTACAAGAGTCAAGCTATTCTACTATTTCATAGGGGAGCGTGGGAGAGAGCTGTTGAACACTTTGACAGGTGACAGGACGTCAGCGAGGAGAACAGTGAGCTCAATGGTGGCGCTGTTTTACGGACACTGTAATCCAAATGTAGCTGCTTCACATCAGTTGAGCACAGCATTGGTTTTGGTTCCTACCTTACCTCACATTTAGTAGGCATTCGCCGGGGCGGAACTAATCTTCATGACATGTGTTACCAGGGGATTGATTAATGTAAACACACAGAGAAGCGCAAAAAACGAGGTCATATTTCAAGCGCAAATAAATATTAAGAGATTTATTATTTCATGATCAAATTGTAAAGAAGAACACAATAGCTTACAAACAAAACAAGACCTACTAGCCCCTCTAGTGTCACAGGCAGCCTACGAGGTATGTTCATTGTTTACATTTGACAGTAATGTTGACTGTGTTAACTAGCTTAATAGCTAATGGTAGCTAGCGTTCGGCTGTATACTATTGTGTATAAAACACATGCTGTAACGTTATTCATTCACTCATTAATATCTTTTCTTTTGTATGGAGTTTTTTACGGGTTTGTCCAACCAAGACAATAAAGCCCAGTATTCTAAACCGAGAACTCATGCCTCATCGTGTTCATTGCTAGAGGGGCTACAGTAAAAAACTCGACTGCTCTGCATGAGAAACGTCAGACGAAGACGGCAGCTGTACCGAGAGCAGCGTTCCTCAGCATTCCACAGAGGAGCGAACTCGCGGCGCGCGCGCGGCCCTCTACACAGCAACACCCACGGGAAAAGGTTCTGTGTTACTATTGTGTTGCAAGCTGCAACTAAGAGACATTGTAAGGCTCTACACAAGGGACTGACACATTTGCATACTAACATTGAAAGGTGCATTCATTTTCCTTTGTCATTTGTGATTTAAGTTAAATGGTAGTGTGCTGTAACCAAGAGACTAAGCATTCTACTCCAGACGTTATATACTGTTGCACAATAGGTTATCATTAATGGATTTTCTTTCTTTAAAGTTTAACAGTCAGTTTTGATGGTTTAAATTGAGTAAAGCTGTTTATTCTACAAATATGTTAAAATAGCTAGATCAAAGTTATTGAAGATAGCTACTCAGCTAAACATCTATTTACTATAGACCAAGTCACTCAGTTTAACACAAGATTAGAGCTAAAGCACATAACTAAAGCATATCAAGTAAAATGGCAGAGCTTAAGTCGTACTCTGACAATAATAGAGAAGGCGCCGAGGGTGACAGAGAGGGTGTAGGTGAAGATGTGCCGCAGCAAGACACAGACATAGAAAAGGAAGTTGAAGGCACAAGAGCTGATAACCATGATTCCTCACAAGAGCCACAAAGAAGCCAAAGAGTCCGGAAGTTAACGGAAAGGGGCCAAGAACTACGTGATGTGCAAGTAAGAAGACTTGAACACCGTTTTAGTGTGAGCTATGATAAGTGGAAGGCTATCGCTAAAGATGCCAAAGAAGTGCAGATTGAACAATGCTCAAATGACCTGCTGCATGCGCACATCACAAAGATAAGTAAAGCCTCAAAGTATCTAAACGTTGTCTATGATGAGTTAAGGCATATGGACAGGCCCAACCATGACACACGCCGCAGAATAGACAAGTGCGAAGCAGTCACAAGGATGCTCACTGAGACTGCAAGAAGCCGTCTAGACACAAGAAAGGACGAAGGACAAGAGGATGAAGGACAGGGCGTGAAAGCGGAAACGTCCGAATTCAAGGCTGCGGCTGCAGACAAATTAAGCACCAGCTCTTACCATACCGGGTCCTCCGCCCGTTCTGAAAGCAGCTCCTCTCACCACACCAAGTTATCGGCTCATTCTCAAAGAAACTCAAGGGCCATATCGAAACATTCAAGCCGGTCCTCTGCTAAAGCACAAGACGCTGCTACTGAGGTTGCTGCCAATAAAGCCACTTTACACATACTGCAAGAGCGTAAGATCGAAGAACTTCAAGAACTCGAAGCTGAAGCCTCCCAGAGACAAAGAGCACTAGAAGCTAAGCGCAGAGAAATAGAGTGCCTGGAGACCATTAAGAAGCTAAGGGCTGCCCAGGCGCGACAGCAAGTATATGACCAGGTTATCTGTTCAGACGAAGAAATATCTGAGCTGCTCCATCAACGTGCCACTCTGAAGGAGAAAGTGAAAGTCAAGGACGAAACTCTGGAGAAAGTGAAGGTCCAGGAGGAAAGTACTCTACAGCACCAGTCTTCGCCACAAACTGTGACACATTCAATGCAAGCAGACAGCCCAGCAGCTATTATCAGAGCGTTCGCAGAGTCCATCAGTGCGAGTCGTCTTCCCGTACCTGAACCTACAATATTCAACGGCGACCCATTTAGATTCAATGACTGGAAAGTTTCCTTTCAAACACTCATTGACAGGAAAAACCTACCAGCTGAAGAAAAGATATATTATCTACGAAAGTATGTGGGCGGACCCGCCAAGAAGGCCGTAGAGCGCTACTTCCTGCAAGGCACAGAGTCAGCCTATCATGCAGCATTGACTATCCTAGAAGAGAGATACGGGAGTCCATTCCTCATCGCCAAGGCCTTCAGAGACAGGCTTGATGCATGGCCCAAGATAAGTTCCAAAGGCAATCTGGAACTTAAAAAATATTCTGATTTCCTTTGCAGTTGTGAGGCTGCCATGTCCCAAATGAAGAGTCTTGAAATACTCAATGACTGCAACAAGAACCAGAAAATGCTTGATAAACTTCCAGACTGGCTGACCTCAAGATGGAACAGGGAAGTTGTACAAATGGAAGAACAAAATCAAAGGTTCCCAAGCTTCAGTCAGTTCGTCAAGTTTCTCACGCGTGAAGCCAAAATCGCTTGCAATCCACTGACATCTCTCCATGCTCTAAAACCAAGTGAAGGCGAAAAGGTTTCGAGAAACAGAGGGCCCACAGCAAAGGCGCTGGCAAGCAACTCAGACGAGAAAGATGTCGCTACCAGCTGTGTCTTCTGTGAGAAGGAAGGCCACAGTCTACACAAGTGTCATCAGTTTATGGAGTAGACTATCTCAGAGCGAGTCAAGTTTGTTCAAGAGAGGAAATTGTGCTTTGGCTGTCTTAAGCCTGGCCATCGCTCAAGGGACTGCAAAAAGAGGAAGACCTGCAAGATATGTGACAAACCACATCCGACATGCCTCCATGATGACCGCACCAAGGAAGAAAGAATGGCCGCAAAACCTGATGGAGCGCAAGACGGCAACAGGTCAAAGGAAAGGAAAAAGGAGAGCCCACAAGATGAAGCAGCAAGTACAACAAGTCAGGCAACATCCCACAGAGTTGTCCAAAATGTCAAAGGCACTCATACTTCTACAATCATTCCAGTGTGGGTTGTTATGCTCGCGCACCAGAACCCGACCCGTGTGGCGAAACTCAAGGCAGACAGACACAGGATGACTTCAAAATCCAAAAAGGTGGTTTTATTGTGGGAGGGGAATGTATGGTGCGAAAAACGTTCTGTTAGTGGGATGTGTGAATAAACTATGTGTGGTGTCCCGTGGTTTGCGTGTATAACTATGTGTGAGTGTTTTTAGCCTATGTGTGGTGCGGTATGTAAATGACCAGGAGGTGTTGAAATAATGTGCGTGCACCTGGCAAGAAAGTCCAGTCCGTGATCCAAGAGGGGTTGTCCGAGGAAGTGCGGGTCCGAGATCCGGGAAGTCGAGTCCGAAAGGAGGGGTCCAGGTAGAGGGACAAGGGGGGAGATCGCAGGAGAGGTCCAGGGAAAAACGTGAAGGTCGCTGGGGACGAGGGAGACGCGGGGAGCCGTGGAAGTCGCGGAGGGAGAGTCTTGGGAGGAAACAGAGACACGAAGATAAGACACTGGGGAATAAACAATGCAAGGAACGCTAGAGGGCTTGTCAGAGCTTTACCGCAGGGTTCAGTGCGTCGAAGCACGGAGTGGTATTCTGGGAGACTTCTTGTAGAGGGCTGCCTGATTGCCACGGGTGTGCCTGATGGATGATGGCAAACACCTGGTGCAGTGCAGCGCTCGTCTCCTCAGAGTGCGAGCCGAGCGCTCGGATGTTTCCGGCACGTCCGAACTGGGGGAGTGGCTTGAACGTGCCGGGGAGGCAGCTCGGGGCGGTGTAACCACAACTGTGGGTGTCAACAACAAGTGAGCCAGATCGTGAAGTTCTTGTGTATGCACTCCTCGATACACAAAGCGACACAACCTTTATCCTTGAAGAAACGGCAAAGGCTCTCCACACGAAGAATGAACCTGTTCAGTTAAGGCTCTCCACAATGGCTTCAAGAAACACAGTAGTGTCCTGTCTGAAATGGACTGGACTACAAGTGCGAGGATTCTACTCGGACAAGATAATCCCTCTGCCAAAATCAGCCCTTTGCACAGAGAACAGACTTGGGCTGGAGTGTAATTGGATATGGCAACCCCTGTTTCGACTATGGAGATGCAATTGGAGTAAGCCATCAAGTCATCGTGAAGCAAGTGATGCCAGGTCTTCAATCCTCTGCAGACCTCACAAGTGAAGTGCGTTATGTCTTTAGAACACAAATCAGGGAAGTGGTCTTACCTGCAGATGTCATCAAGGTGCTAGAATCTGACTTCACCGAAAGAGCTTCAGAGGACGGCCACATCTCCCAAGAAGATCTCCGATTCCTGTCGGAAATGGAAAGAGGCATCAAGCTCAAGGATGATGGTCACCTGGAAATGCCACTGCAATTCAAGAAAGAAAGGCCCAACTTACCAGATAACAAGAGGTGTTCTATCCAACGTCTTAAATGCCTAGAAAGGAAGCTGAAAGGAAACCAGCAATACTACCAAGACTACAAGACCTTCATGGAGGAGACAATAGCACACAGAGATGCAGAAAGAGTTCCAGAAGGGGACATCTCCAATAGACCAGCATGGTATATCCCACACCATGGGGTGTATCATCCACAAAAGCCTGGCAAGATACGTGTCGTCTTTGACTGCTCTGCAAAATTCAAGGACACATCCTTGAACGACCATCTCCTGACCGGTCCTGAATTGACAAACAGCTTGGTGGGAGTCCTGTGTCGTTTCCGTAGAGGTCCTGTTGCAATAATGTGCGACATTGAACGTATGTTCCACCAGTTCCATGTGAAAGCAGAAGACCGAGACTACTTAAGATTCCTGTGGTGGGAGAATGGAGATCTTGAAGTGCAACCTTCTATCTATCGAATGAGGGTTCACCTATTCGGTGCAGCCTCATCACCTGGCTGCGCCAACTATGGCCTCAAGCACCTCGCATCCCGAGGACGAGGACACTTCAACGAAGACATCATCAAGTTCATCCAGAGGAACTTCTATGTAGATGATGGACTGGCAAGCATAGAATCCGAAGGTCAAGCAATCCAGCTAGTCAAGGAAGTGCGAGAGCTTTGCAGCACAGGCAAACTCTGGCTGCACAAGTTTATCTCCAACAGCAAGGAAGTCCTAGCCACAATCCCCAAAGAAGAATGTGCTGAAGCTGCCAAGGATCTGGACATGGCATTGGGTGATTTACACATGGAGAAAGCACTCGGTGTGCAGTGGTGCGTGGCTTCTGATGAGCTTCAGTTCAGAGTAGTCGTCAAAGAGAATCCACTTACTCGAAGAGGAGTCTTGTCCACCGTCGCTTCAGTCTATGATCCTCTTGGATTTGTAGCACCCATTGTCCTGGTCGGAAAGCAGATCCTGCAACAGATGTGTCGTGACAAGCTCAGTTGGGATGACAATCTACCAGATGACCTTCGACCTCTGTGGGAATTCTGGCTCCGAGACCTGCAAAACCGTGGATGGAAAGGGAAGGCGCATCTCCAAACCTGTCCACCTGGAAAGGCCGATTCACAAGAAAGTCACACTGCTGGGAGCAGACTGAAGGCTCCAGTATACTCTCCCTCTCTGTCCATCAGCTAGTTAATTAGCAGTTCTATTTTAGTATTTTTGTCTTCTAAGTTGTTATAAGAAATCACGCGTGATTTGGTGGGAGTGTAACTGCTTCACATCAGTTGAGCATAGCATTGGTTTTTGGTTCCTACCTTACCTCACATTTAGTAGGCGTTCGCCGAGGCGGAACTAATCTTCATGACATGTGTTACCAGGGGATTGATTAATGTAAACACACAGAGAAGTGCAAAAAACGAGGTCATATTTCAAGCGCAAATAAATATTAAGAGATTTATTATTTCATGATCGAATTGTAAAGAAGAAAGAACACTATAGCTTACAAGCAAAACAAGACCTACTAGCCCCTCTAGTGTCATAGGCAGCCTACGAGGTATGTTCATTGTTTACATTTGACAGTAATGTTGACTGTGTTAACTAGCTTAATAGCTAATGGTAGCTAGCGTTCGGCTGTATACTATTGTGTATAAAACACATGCTGTAACGTTATTCATTCACTCATTCATATATTTTCTTTTGTACTTAGTTTTTATGGGTTTGTCCAACCAAGACAATAAAGCCCAGTATTCTAAACCGAGAACTCATGCCTCATCGTGTTCATTGCTAGAGGAGCTACACAAAGGTAAACGAGATTGTTGAGAGATACAGGCTTTTTTATGAGAAACCAAGGATTAACAGAAAACGTTGACAAATACGCCACAGACTTGAGAATGCTAGCCAGTAGTTGTAATTTTGGAGACATTAAAGACTCGCTAATAAGAGACCGGATTGTGTGTGGCACAAATAGCTCTGCAATGGGGGAGAGATTACTCAGGGAAGAGAATCTGACACTTGAAAAATGTCTGCAAATATATAGAGCTACAGAGCTGTCAAAAGAGAACAGCAAAACACTACAAGGACCCTTCTTCCCACCACCATCTCTGTTGGAGCCGGTGATAATGGACAACACAAGGACTGATGCACAACAGACAGAGACAGGAGAAGTACTACAATCGCACAGCAAAGGACTTGGACCCTCTTAAAAAAGGTGAAAGTGTGAGAGTTCAATTTTTGAACCACATAAGGTCTGAAGAGTGGCAAAGTTGATAAAAGCAGTGGACCACAGATCGTATGAGGTGGAGCTGGAGTCAGAAGGTCTTCTGAGAAGGAATCGTCGTCGTCTCAGACGCAACCACTACACATCTGCCATGTCTACACAGACAGGGACTGAGAGACACACACCAAGAGTGGAAGGGGTAGATCAGAGTCAAGCAGGGGACCAACACATTTTCACTACAAGGTCGGGTCGTCAGATTATCAGACCTCGTTACCTGAAAGACTTTACTCAGTGATAAGAATATGGGTTTGGGACTCTTGCAAAGACTGAGAATAGTGTAAAGTTTGGTTGAGGAAAAAAAGGGGGAAAAGAAAAGAAGGAAAGAGATGTGGAAATGGAATGTGTATACAGTTTAAAATGTTTGGTTATGGATATTTGAATAGATACTGTTAATAATTATTATAAGAATACAGAGTATAAATTTAGTTATTTATGAACGATATGTTGATTAGTTTATTCACTGATGTGTTGATAACATAATTATTTTGTTTACTGATAATATGGACCACTTAGAGTAAATGATGTGTTGACTAAGGGACTTTACTTCAAAGAAAGAAAAAAAGATGTAACACATAGGATTGTTATTCCTAGTTTGTGGTTCCGGAGAGCAATTAGAGTGTGACACAGACCGCGAGTGACGCTGGCTAGAGATGAAAGTAACTTAACTGTATGACTTGAGGATTTCTGTTAATAAAGTGATAAGTAAGCAAGTAAAGACTTAACCGTCCATTCTGTAGGGTTAAGTAAAGAACGGAACAGAATGAAACAATAACCTGCATCAACTTGTTATGGTGAGGGTTCGTTCTTGTGGACGTCCGTCGAAGCAGCACGGAGAACGGCTCTACTCTAGTGCGTCACAAAACAAAAGAAGGAGCCACCCTATGGCGCTATTTGGCATTGCAGCACTATATTTATATTTACCGGACTCTTACTGTTACAAAGTGTATCAAGTGGAGTTGGTGTCCGACAAATATCGCTTTAACTCGCTTGCGTCCGTACGCGCTCAAGAGTGTGAGGCGACAAATGGGACAAATGCCTTGCGAACATTGCGAGAGAAAATGGGGATACGTGTGCGAGAAAAGTATCGAGTTACTGCGCAAAAGAGGTTAAATTGCCATTTAGTGCACAAGAGAGACTAAGTTACTGCATGAGACTTTATTTTAAGAAGGGTGAACACAATAAAAAAATTGCAGACGATTTGATATGCAAACTCCATCCAGAAGCCCAGATCTGTACTTGGAATCAAGCCCAGACCTTCCTGGGGGTAACAGTGCTGCTCGTTGATATTGTAACGTGTATGGATAAGTAGACACGTTGGTCCTTGACATAGGGTCGGACCCTTTAGTCGACTGGTTAACGTTGTCGCTTGCGATGCAGGAGATACGGGTTCGCGGACTGCCCCCCGAATTTGCTACATTGGTGTCAGAAGTGGGATGGTGAGTCCGTGAGGTCATCGGAAGCGCGTGCGCCCAGAGGCGTGAGGGAACTGATACGCTGAAGCGCGGGGACGCGCTTCCCGAAGGAGGGGGGGTAGTGTAACGTGCATGGATAAGTAGACACGTTGGTCATTGATTAACGGGTACGACCCTTTAGTCGACTGGTTAACGTTGTCGCTTGCGGAGTGGGAGACACTGGCTCGCGTTCCGGCTGTGGCGTCGGTCTCCCGGACTGCCCCCCGAAATCGCTACATTATTAATCATTTTACTCTGATGGTAGTAGGCCTACTTGCAGTAATTCCCACTGCTTCTTGGTTTACTCAGATAATATTTTCATTCATTCATCCAAACCGCTTATCCTTACTCAGGGTCGCGGAGATGCTGGAGCCTATCCCAGCAGCCATTGGGCGGTAGGCGGGGAGACACCCTGGTAAGGCCGCCAGTGCTTACTCTTTATCAGCCTCCATTTCATCAGAAATAAGCAAAAACCATGTCTACCACAGTTTTGAAGAAGCCTTTCCTTTGTATATTATGTGTGTAAGAGATATGAGTATTTAACTGTCCTAAGAATTAATCACTTAACGTGTAAGTCACTTTGGAAAAAGTTGTCGCTGCCGCGTGGCACTCAATCCTTCTCGCGTGGTGGAACTTATCCTCTCTGGCACAGCAACATCCTCTCTTGCGCACAATAATAACGCAGTGGTTTTTATTATTATTATTATTATTTCCCCCTTTTTCGCCCCAATTGTACTTGGCCAATTACCCTAATCTTCACATCCGGCTTCCCACCCGCAGATACGGCCAGTTGTGTCTGTAGAGGCGTCCGATCAAGCCGGGGATAACACGGGGATTCAAACAGCCGACCCCGAATGAATGAATGATTTATTTGGAACATGTAAATGAGCAGGATATCACATACAGCTAACCCATTGCCAACAATCTGAAGTGATCAACAAAGCCACACATCAAACTCAGCGAACAAATCTCAGTATGCATCAGATTATTTGTCACACGTTCGAAAAGGAGTAGGTGGATGCATACACTTTTTTCCCTACCCCTTCTCACCTACTCTTAAGTTAATTCAGTTACTATACATTTCAAACTCAATTCCTACTGTACTGTATAGTTCAGTTTCAATGCAAGATGTGCTGCACAATTTTGATATCGTTATTTTAATAATATTAAATACTTATATTAACTACAATAATTACTATATTAGAATAGACAGTACATACCTGTAAACATACCAGCCACATAACGCCGCAGTAGCCAACACATTTTAAAGATGAACAATAGGCTATCCTTTAACCCGACTGTAAGCGACAAAACAAAAAACAAAAACACCCATGATAAACTAAAGCAATATCTAAAATAGCTTACTCCAATTTTTCATAATTATGAGAAGGACATGACAGTTGTATTACATCTAGCATGCAATCGAGTAGCTCGTTCTGGATAATTTTGGACGTACCTCTGAAAACCGTTGCCTTCTCTAGGTGCTCCTGCATTGCAGTATCCAACGACGAAACTAAATCCACAAGGCCACGCAAGACGCCAGTGTTATCGGATGACTCGGTCTCGTCGTGTCCTCTAAGGGCTAGTTCAAATGCTGCACGGAATTATACGCAGTCCATAAACTTTGACAGAATGTGCCGGGTTTTGTCCAACTCCTTATTGTGATTCCGCACATTTACATGGTAGCTCTCGTCAAGCTGTGCTGCTATGTTAGCTTGACCGAGCATGGCTAGTTCCACAGCACAATGTAAATGTGCTTTGCTTGACTCGTGTTTCTTAGCCTGTTCTGAAAAGCGCTCCAAATTACTCAGCCCTGTGTTAGTCCGTATATCCCCTTGTCCTGACCCTGCTACAGATGACCGAAACAACAGGCACGGCAAACAGAATACCGTATTCAGTGTTGAGCAACCACATAGCCATGTTTTCTTTTCATACCATGTTCGCGAAAATGTCCACTGTGGCGTTCCCCACACAGAATATTAACCAGTGTGGGTTGGTTGGTTTTGAATGTGCACATTCAAATGTGATTGGTGCTGAATGAGGTGGAGGTCAGCTATTGGTTGTTCCTGAAGAGTATATAACGCAGACTCGCCACCAGGGCGCTCTCTTGGTACTCCGCTCTACTCAGGATAGCTAGGTTGTTACAGTGTAATAATAAATATACTACGTTACTGTCATAAGTCTGCCGTGTGCACTTTCCAGTTATCTACTTAAACAGTTTTAGAACTGTATTAGTGTTTCATACACGACAGTTTGGCGACGAGGATGGGATGTTTAAGTTGGAAGTCACAGAGTTAGCATGTCAAGCGGCTCCAGCGAGGCAGAAGTAAACGACGAACAACCAGACAGAGACGTTCGGTGAGTGAAAGGACCGTCGAACAGAAGATGGCATTCGGTAAGCCAGAAGATTTCCGCTTCGAGGAAAGTGAGGAAAGTTTTGATAGTTATCGCCAGCGGTTAGAGCAGTACTTCGCAGCAAATGGATTGGACACTCGAGATGAGAAAACCAAAGCGGTATTTCTTACGGTGGTAGGAAAAAGGGCACATAGCTTGCTGATGGATTTGTGTGCGCCAGATAAGCCATCGGGTAAAACATATGAAGTACTGGTGGGAATGCTAGAAAAGCACTACATCCCGAAAACCAACTTTATTGCCGAGAGATGCAAGTTTCACGGAAGAAACCAAAAGGAAAACGAAACAATAAGGGAGTACATTGCAAGTTTAAAGTTAGCAGCCACATGCAAATTTGGAACATTTTTAGATGAAGACAACGGCGTCTGGGCAGAGGTTCCTTCAGGTAAGAAACCCTTGGCTGAATCCGGGCATTTGTGATGAACGAAAACAGTGGCTTGTGTAAAATTTCATCGAAGTATGTTTCTGACAAATATGTTATTGTAGCTAAACATCAACATTAGTCTTTGTATAGTCTATAACGTTATCAGTTAGTCCATAACGTTAACCGTAGCTAGCGCTAGCGAATAGCTAACATTAACTTCAAGTGTATATGTCAGGTTAACAAACATTTTTGACAAATGACTCTAAATATTGTTCTATTGTATTTAAAGTTGAAATTTTCAAGAGAAATCTCTTCTCACTACTATCTTGCTTCACTTCCTTTCATTTGTCAAAAATGATTTTCAAGAGAAATCACTTCTCACTACTATCTTGCTTCACTTCCCTTCATTTGTCAAAAATGACTTTTTACCTGACATAGGTTAACATTAGTTAGCTCCATGTCTGGCTGGCAACAATAAATATTACGTTATTAACTGAACTACATTAAATAGATATTATTAAATATTATTTTAGAAATTTGCTGGTTGTGGCATTGGTCAAAAGTTGATGCATGTTCTTACACATTTCTCCCCACCCCTCATGTTTGTGCCCTCAAACTCATAGATTTCCCCAAGCTTCTGTACTAGCATCTAGAATGGAGGTAAGTCGGTCAGCTGTACCACTTAGGTTGGGCTACCTACCTATGTATTAAATATCCATTGTCAAGCTGTAATATTGGAGAGTGAAATTAACTGCCAATGGAATTACTGTATGTTCACACATACTGGAATTACTGTATGTCCACACACACACACACACACACACACAACACACCTTGTGTGTCACAACACACATTGAAATGATTCATTGCTGAAATATTAGCATGTCCTGTAATGTAGTTTTAGTTTGACTTTATGTATTTATTTTTTCACTTTCATTCTCTCTTCTCAGGACACCATTAGGAGACAGATCCTGACCCGGCTCCTGTCCAAGTTTGAACTGGGACTCATAAGAGAGCCTATCGATTTGGATTATTTTGAGTTTATGTGTAGGCAGGAGTTGTATTTGTGCAATGCGCTGTCAAGGCATGTTGATGTACTGACAGACATAGTACAGGCCCTACAGAACTTTTTTAGGCATGTGAGGGACCACCTTGAGAGGCAACACACTGGTAGTGTCCAGCCCGATACAGTACCTGGGGAGGTGGGGCGTCCCAGGTTTGATATTGATAGGGAATGCTTGGAGGAAGTCCTGGAGCTAGACCTCCCTGTTCCCTGCATCGCAAAGATGCTCGGTGTGTCAAGGAGGACAGTGTTTAGAAGGATGAATGAATTTGGTCTTTCTGCTAGACGTTACCATGAAATTGATGATGAGGAGCTGGATAATGTTGTGCGGACCATAAAGAATGAGATGCCAACTACAGGCTACCGCATGGTCAAGGGGAGGTTGCGGTCTATGGGTATCCATGTTCAGTGGAGGAGAGTGGCTGCATCATTGCACTGTGTAGACTCCCTGGGCATTCTCTCAAGACTGTCAGGCCTAGGCTGCATTTTGCGAAGGACCTACTCTGTCAGGGACCCCCTTTCTCTGTAGCATGTGGACACAAACCATAAATTAATCAGGTTGGTTCTTATGAATAATAATAGAATGGTATACATGTATAGGCTATTTATTGTGCTGGTGTAGTAATTACAGTCAAAACTTTGCTCCCAAGATACAACATTGTGCTGTTTGGAGCAGTGGATGGGTACTCCAGGAAGGTAAATTATCGTTTTGTGTAACATGGTTTGTCTCTTGAAGCTAAAAAGATATTTTTGGTAATGTATTGTGCATGACTGCCTGAAACTTACCATAACTTAAAAGAATTTGCATTGTAATTTTATAAAATAGATAATGTGCCTCAATGCTGCCACCAACAACCTGGCTTCAACGGCATTTGCTGCCTTCAAGCAGGCTACAGAAAGATATGGCATTCCTTCAAGGTAAACCTTTTTTTTAAAAAGTGAACATATTTGGCATGGGACCAGAAACATCCATTTAATTTTGATCATTTCAGTTCAGTTCTTCACCTTAATACTTTCCTGTAGGGCTGAATTTTATGTGCTCAAAGCTGTGTGGAGAGGTAAATGTTAAGTAGAGGTTGTAATGGGTCTCTTGTACTTGAGTCGGTTGTATGGCACTATCAATGTTACCAGGGCACAAGTTGCCACAATAGTGTCACCCTCTTTCTAGGGATGGGTCGGAGCCTTTAAAAAGCTGACACAGACTGTTGCCATGTATGCTGTATATTAACTTAATACACAAACACTGGTGTTCAGTGGTTTGGATGTTGAGATGTATCTAAGCCACACTTGACATGTTTACACAAATCTGACAAAACTTGTCACAAACTTTGCCATTTTGCACTACTTTATCTCCTGTGCATGATAGGGTCAGAGGTGATCAAGGCATTGAGAATGTTGACATTGCCAGGTTTATCTTTCACTATGCGGGGTACCGATAGGGGAAGCTTCATGTCAGGAAAAAGCGTTCACAACCAAAGGTTTGTCATGTCTGCCTCGTTCATTAAATCTCTATAACAGTGCACCTCAGCGGCCATTGGGCCTTACTTATTAAAATTCTTCTGGCTGTTGTACATTTGGCAGGGTTAAAGAGATTGTATTTGTCGTTGTCATTAGAATCGAACGTCTGTGGCGGGACGTGAAGACCTGTGTCACCTCCAAATACTACAATATGCTTCGGAGTCTGGAACAGAATCAGTTGCTGGATGTTTCTTCCACAGGTTCAAACCAAAATCACTTTTACGGAGCTTGTCTGAAGAGTATTGCTAATGGCGTGAATAACATTGTCAAAAAAGGTTATTTGGTTCTAAAAACATTTATATGTGACTATTGTGCTATTTTGTGTTAGCCTTGATGCAAGCAGTCTTCAGAGGCACAATTAATTTGAAATGTTTGACTGCCAGTACTGGCTAAAACCTAACCTTCATATTACCGAGACAGTGGATATGTATGCATTACTCATTTCATGGTTTAACCCCTGCCTTTACCTATCATGAACTCAACAGCAGACCTTTTCTGTGTCCACCTGGTCTTTCTCCCCAAACTGAAGATGGACCTTGAAAGTTTTGTGGAAGGTTGGAACAATCATCCTGTCCGAACTGAAAATGATAGAACTCCTGAGCAGTTGTGGTGGCTGGGTTTGATGACCACAGATATTGACCAGCCAGAAAACATTGAGGCATGTTTTCTAAATATTGTTAAGTGTTAAAACCTTGTATAGTGTCTGATAATTGGGTCAGGTTTTGGAATCCTGTAACCTTGGGGGTGGTATTGTTCTATGCAAATAAGTACTATTATGTCAGATACATATTCTGGGAGGATAGACTACCAGCCACAAATGCCATGTAAAATTCTGCTTTTTCTCTTCTAGGACATTGAGGAGCCAGACATTGACTGGGATATTGCCATAGACCACAATGGTGAAACAGAAGGAGTTATTGTGGTTCCTCACATTGACTGTCCGGTGAGCAAGGAACAAAGGGAAGGTGTTCAGGCCCTCCTTGAGCAGAGCGACCCGGGCATGGCCGCTAGGGAATTGTACCTCCTATGCCGCGAATATTTGAGCCCCTCTTAACTCCCACCACACCCCCCAAGGACTCCCCCACCTACTGGTCTCTGGTGCGAGCCTGATTAATTGTATTAATAAACTGCTCATTCAGTTACATCAGCCTACCTCCTTGTGTGCCATGCCAGAAAATCTATTAGTTCTCTTGTAGATAATTTATCTAATTTAACTGTGCCTTTTAGGTAGCAGTCCACTAGTTTTCTGAATTGTTTCCATTTCAATAGATTCTTGGTCCTGCTTTGTACAATTAACAAAGTTGGGGTTCACTCCAATATGTTTGTAAATACAACAGTGTATGTAGAGGTACCTAGCTATGCTTTGCAGCATTTACTTATTCTGAAGTTTTTCTGAAGTAGGCCTATTAAAATCTGGCAAAACAAGATTAACGATAAAGCATTATTTTTAGGTCCAATGTTAAAACATCTACAGACATACAGCAGCAGATTTGGAACATTATTGATGTCAAAATGTATGACTTGTTCTGATATTACAGGGGACATACAACAGGGTGGTAGTTGAATGTCACATTCTACCTTGTTCCTTGGCTCTACTGTATTTAATGCAATGCAAGTGTGAATGGTACATGGAACTACCAAAATTGCTTTTAAACAATCTAGAGGCAAGTGATAACCGTAGCCTATTTTGGGGTGTATCAACATTTCCCATTTAAAATGTGCTATTCAAACTTAAACACTTTGGTAATTGCAAAAAGGTCCCTAATTTAAATAACACCTTGGTTTTACTTAAACCAATTTTGGGATGCTGTCTGTGACACTACATAGCTCTAATGGATAAATAGAATTACAAATGTAGTCGTTTTACGTACAGAATTTTATTTCAAGACAAGTTGACTGGGATAAAAATAGTAAACACATTCGGCCTTCTACAATTAACAAGGCTGTGCCAACTAAACTCATAGCAACAATCTACTGGCCAAGATACATTTCTTCTAGACGACCTGTTAAAATTATCAAGGTAAACAGTTTCTTGGCAGAATCTTTACTTCATGACAGGCAGTAGAAATGTTGACGAACGACAAAAATAGCAAAGGAGTTCGAAAACGAAGTGTTAATGGCGTCTTCTTCGGGGACTGGGAGTTCACTTTCCTGGGCTTTCTGAAAGGAGGGCTGTCAATCAAATCTCGCTCTTCAGAAACGACCAATCACAGCAGAGCCAGTACCGACCCCCTGGTTCCCTCCCCCACAGTGCCAAAAGTTTCGAGCGAGAGAGCAGAGATTCACTTCGCGCGAGCAGAAATCAACTTCGAGAGAGCGGAGTGATTTTCGAGTGGTTTGGCGCGCTGGTCACAGATTCCTCCTCGCTCGCAGCATTTTTTTCCTCGCTCGGGGAGCAGTTTCCTCTGAGTGCGCGCGCACAGAGATAATTTGCGCGCTCGCAGTTAATATCTACGTGTGTGAAATAAGATAATACGCCCGAACGCATGTTTTATCGCGCGAGTTCTTTTTGGCACTATTCTGTCGCCAGACTTGACAGACCGTTGCTAAGGTAGGATTGGACAAGCACCGTTCTGGGGCGGTACTTTGCGAAAGGTCTGTGTCTGGTTAGACACAGTCACAAACATGGGCATTGTAACAGATGGTGAAGGATTTGTGAATGGGAAATAGGCTAAATCAGTCCTCTGTTACCTCCTTCAGTGAAAGATAGTGGTAAATTGTGACCAAAATCAACTTTATTTTTTATCAAAAAAAGTTAAAGAATGCCACTTTAACCATCAATTATTTAAAACACAATTTCTATTGTGTTAACATACTCTACTGTAAAGATTGTATAATGATATTATACAAACAGTCTACCATACAGATTGGGCAAGTTATATTGTATTCACATACTATACAATACAGATTTTTTTTGGGGGGGGGGCAAATATAGCCTTTTCATAGCCTTTTCATTAAGGAAAGGTTACATAGTAAGGCTTTAGAATTAGATGTCAGTCTCCCTACAGAAACATTATTTTTTGTAGATATGAAGTTTCATTGTTTGATTTATATGGGAAAAGTCAGAAGTGAAACTACTGTAACAAAACAGGCAGAAACAGCACATTCACCTGGACTATCTAACGTTATGTACCCCTGCTTATTCATGCATTTACTCCAAGTCTCTTTAATGATAATCCCCTTGAGATGCATCATCTCGTTTTAGATAATCATGGGCTAGCAATGCATAGAATAATGCAGTTTTCCGAGTGTGTAGCTGACATAGTGCTTGCTTACAGTAACTGTATGTCTTCACAGACAGGGTTGTAGTAGTAACAACATAAGTGGCTAACCGATGCTTGTTTACCCTCCACTACACTCTGATTAAAGCCTTATTGAGCAGAAAAACATATGGAAAAGCACATATATTGATCCTCGCTTGCTGAATTAGCTAAAAATCTAAATACCTGTCTAGTATGTAACGTGGATTTCGGTAACAAGAGGGTAGCTACCGGTAGTAGCTAGTCTGCAGTGCAGGGTAGCTAGTCTGCACTTAGCACAAAAGTCGGCGCCAAACTTCGATTTTCAATGCATTTCTTCAATAGCAACTTACCGTATTAACTGCAGCCACCTCTTCTTATCTTTGTCTTTCGGAGGAAAGCGATAGAAAGACAGTTTGGTCTCCGTTTTACTCTCTGATCGATTTAAACAAAGGGGGACACAGCAGTGAGGCATATTGTCAACAAGTCGATAGAGCCGGAAGCAAATTCGCGCGCGCGCGCCTACGCAACAGGGACGTGCCTACGTCATAGCTTAAGACGCGAATAGGCAAAAAAAAAAAAAAACATCAAAAACACATGAGAGAAAGGGAAAAAAGAAAAACATCCTAATGTCATGTACCAAGAACAGAACTCAATGCTACGTAAATCCCAAATATCCACTCGGTGTCATAGAAAGAAAGAAAAAGTAATAAGAATTGTTACCTTAACAGTCGTTCAACATTTCTCGCGAACATTTGTTTACTCTCGCAATTTTCACTCGGCTTTTGTCTGGTTTGGCGCCTCATACAGAGTTTGATCACGCGACCTCAGGCCATGTCTCGTGCACGTGGAAGATTTGACCTTGCTCGCGGGTGTCATGGAGCAAACGTCAATTTGTGTTGGGATAGGTGAGATGTCTGTGAATGCTCTCATTCATCCAGGTCATGGTTATCCAAAGGAGTTGAATCAAGTGCAACTGGACTTGGTATATATCCGTGAATACGTTTCGCCTCTCATCCAAGAGGCTTCCTCAGTTCGTGCCTTTCTGGCTAGACCAAGCTAGTCTGACTGGCTGGTTGTTGTGTTCAGTAATCTACTAGTTACCCTGTATTACATTGAGTTCTATACCGCCAACCGCTAGAGGGCGCTGTATTCTCAGGTCACTAGTTACAGTAGGTTAGGTTAACTCTTTGAATGTTGTTGTTAGTTGCTGCTGAGAACCTGTCGGAGGATGTTGGAAGCTAACGGTCTGCCTTGCAATTCTTTTAGTAAAGTTTATTAAGCAATACGTCGTGTGGTTATATAACAAATTGGCGACGAGACGGACCTGCATACTTTAAAACGGACAAGATGGCCAATGCACCGTTTCCAGACCTGTTTTTGCCGTGCCAGGGAGAACCGGCGATACTTTTCAAAACGTGGGTGAAGATGTTCGAGAATTACCTTCTCGTGATCAATGCAACTGGAAACGCGTGGACTGAGGCAAGGAAAAGAGCACTACTTCTGCATTGTTTGGGCTTGGAAGGACAGCGGATCTTCCATACATTGCCAGACACAGGTCAGGATTTAGCATCCGCCATTACGGCATTACAGGGCCATTTTACGCCGACGGTGAACGTAGTTGTGGAGCGGCATGCTTTCAGAAAACGAGTGCAGGGGGCACAAGAATCCATAGTGCAATACATTACTGCATTGAGAGAACTGGCTGCAACGTGTGAATATCCAAACACTGATGACATGATTCGAGATCAGCTCGTGGAGCATTTAACTAACCCTCGCATTAGAGAGAGGTTATTGCTAAAGACAAGCCTGACGTTAGCCGATGCTATTACCATAGCTACTCAATGTGAAGCAGCTACCCTACAAGCTACGTCTATGGCAGGTCAGCAGCAAATACCAGTACAAGTTGTGCGGACCCAGAAAACTGCACGCGGCCAGGGATAGCCACACAAGGGTGCATATGCAAAGTCTGCTCAGAAATCTGCTACAGCCTCCTCTTCACGTACCTGCTACCGGTGTGGTTCAGAGAAACACCTTGCTAACTCACAGGAATGTCCAGCTGCAAAAGCAACATGCAGAGGTTGCAATAAAAAAGGACACTTTGCCCGTGTGTGTAAGCAGTCTCTGCAGACTCATTCAGTGAAGGAGGTTGAAATGCCTGAATATACATTCCTGCTTGTGGAAGGAACAGACACCCCTGATAAGATACAGTGTTCAGTGGACATTCAAACAGCGAAAGTGGTGAAGACAGTGAAACTAACGGTGGATACGGGTGCTTCACTGTCTGTTTTACCTCGATGCATCCACGAGGATCACTTCAAAGAGGCTCCTCTACAACAATCCTCAGTCCGTCTAGTGACATACTCACGGACCCCTATCAACGTGCTGGGCTGCATGGAAGCGACCATTCACATGGATGGCATAAAAGGGCCAGCCAGCTTCTATGTAGCGGACTCAGCGACTGCACTTATGGGGAGAGACCTCATATCCGCTCTCTGCCTGCGCATCGAAGGTAATGCGGTATATCCGCCATCCGCAACACCTCCATCTCTGCCCACCGCTGCAGTGTCTGCCCACCGCTGCAGCCTCACGTGCAACCGTAGGCTGTGCAAAAGGTTTCATGCATAAAGTGACAGTGTCACCGGACGCTGTGCCAGTGCGTCAGAAACTGAGATGCCTTCCTTTCTCCGTGCGAGCTGATGTGTCAGCGGAGCTGAATCGTCTCCTGTCAGCTGGTGTGATAGAGCACATCGATGCTTCGCCGTGGATCTCTCCTATCGTGGTCACACAGAAGAAAACAGGAGCGATTCGAATGTGTGTGGACCTTCGAAAACCCAACAAAAGGAATTTTAGTGGATAGCTACCCCCTTCCTCACATGGAGGAACTACTCTCTACACTGACAGGTGCTCCTGTGTTCTCAACTATTGATTTGGAGAGTGCATATCACCAAGTGCCGCTGCATCCCGAAAGTCGGGATTTAAAAGCTTTCATCACACATGATGGGCTGTTTCGGTTCTGCAGAGTTCCCTACGGCCTGGCTTCAGCCCCTTCAGCCTTTCAAAAGTTGATGGAGGCAGTGTTGAAGGGTGTGCCTAATGTTCAGAACTACCTGGATGACGTCATCTGCTACGGGCGCACAGCACAGGAGCATGACACAGCTCTGGAAACTGTCCTACAACGGCTGGAAGGAGCAGGCCTGCGGCTGAACGAAAAGAAATGCCACTTCCGCCAAGCCAGTCTGAAGTTCCTGGGACACCTGGTGACAGCAAAAGGCATCGAGTCTGACACAGAGCACTTGCAGGCCATTACTCAGGCCCCGGCTCCCAAAGATGCAGACAGGCTCCGCTCCTTCCTTGGCATGCTCTCGTGGTATGCAATGTTTATACCCAACTACGCTACAGAGGAAGAGCCTCTCCGTGCCTGTCTGCGATAAGAGGGCACATTCGAGTGGACTGAAGAGACTCAGAAATGCTTCCTGACTGTGAAACAGCTGCTGGTGGACAGCCCGGCGCTTGCTCTATTCAATCCGGACTTCTCAACCATAATTTCGACTGATGCCTCCGACTACAGACTGGGAGCTGTGTTCACCCAGATGCATCCAGACCACACAGAACGCACAGTGGCATTTGCTTCACGTTCACTGACTTCAACAGAGAGGAAATACTCCACTGTAGAGAAAGAGGCTATTGCATGCATCTGGGCAGTGGAGACTCGGAGGAAATATCTGTGGGGCAGGAAGTTCACACTGCGCACTGATCATCAGGCCCTCACTACACTCCTCTCTACAAAAGGTGCTGATCGAGCAGGGATGCGCATTGCACGATGGTCTGCGCATCTCCTCTGTTTCACCTATGATGTTGTGTATCGGGCTGGATCATTAAACCATACAACCGACTGCCTCTCACGTTTACCTCTACCTGCTGCCTCCCCTCTGGTCGAGGACACAGAACCTGAGTTAGTGGCCTTGCTGTCAACGGCCCCTGTCTCAGAGTCTGCGGGGAAGTTTGAAGATGCTTCCTTCTCCTGTCCTGAACTTGCATCTCTGCGTGAGCAAATCGACCAGCAGTGGCCGCCGTCTGTTAAAACGGTGAATCCAGTGCTGCAACCATACTACAAGATCAGGCAGGAACTGTGTGTGAAGGACAACTTAGTGTTTCGAGGGTCACGCTTGGTTGTGCCTGTCTCCTTGCGCTGCACACTCATTGCCCTGGCTCACGACGGCCACCAGGGTATTGTGCGAACGAAGCAACACTTGCGTGAGCTGTACTGGTTTCCTGGTATTGATGCACTGGTACGCTCAGAGATATCTACATGCTCACTGTGTCAAAGTTCAGACAAGTCAGCAAAAGTGACCGAGGCACCACTGCAACCGGTACCTCTGCCTGATGGCCCCTGGAGTAAGCTGGGCGTGGACATTGTTGGACCATTTGAAACTGCAACATGGGACTGTAAGTTCGCAATCACTTTGACCGACTACTACTCAAAGTGGCCCGACGTTGCTTTCGCTTCATCTGTCACCACGGAAACAGTGATGGGATTCCTCAGGAGTGTCTTCAGCCGCTATGGCAAACCAGAGTCCCTGGTCACTGATAATGGACCGCAATTTACATCTGCTGCGTTCTCCACATTCCTCCAGGACAGAGGGATCATTCATATTCGCTCCTCTGTATACCATCTAGCTGCTAACGGTGCAATTGAGAGATTTAACCAAGTTCTCAAAGGTTGTATCCAAGCTGCAATCATTCAGCATCAACCCTGAAAAGCTTCAACCATGGATTTCCTCCAAGCCTATCGAGCTACACCGCACGCCACGACCGGCGCATCTTCATTTGAACTCCTGCATGGTCGCAAGATGAAAACTAAGCTCAACGTTCTCTCTCCTCCGGGTGTGACAGCGCAGGATACTGAGGTGTGTGACCGGGTGTCGCTTCGCCAATCTCACATGAAAGAGTACTGTGACAGAAGACGGGGTGCTCACACTCCTTCATTCAGAGAAGGGGACAGAGTGCGTGTGCGGAAACCTGTGCATGCGATGAAAGGGCATCAGAGGTTCTCTGCACCCATCCTGATAAAAAGGAAAGTGGGTCCTAGCACTAACATCCTGGATGATTGTAAAGCATGGCATGCTTCCCATTTGACCGCAGTACCCCTGGGACTGCCTGACTCCTCAGAGCAACCAAAGACTGGTGCTGAAACATCTGTGGAGCCTGGACTTTCCCAAGGGACGGGTAACCGTCCCGCCAGAGAGCGCAGGCCACTAGCCTGGCTTGAGGACTATGAGACTTCATAGAAGCAAAAAAAAACAAGTTCTTACTGTGAATTGTAATGAAAAAAAAACATGTTCTTACTGTGAATGAAAAATATTGTGGTTATCTGGTAAAATGTGTAATGAAAAAATACTGAGATTATTTGGTTAAATGTGAGCACTATTAAATAATTGTGATTGCCATCTGGAAACCCCTGGTTATTGCGGAAAAAAACTAATAAGCATTTTTGTTGTTAAAGCTTATACATTGTGATAGTGTAAAGAAATAATACAAGTAGATGTTATTGTTATTGATACAGTGTTCTGCAAAGACGAGCAATTATTTTAAGTAAAGGGGGGATGTTGTGTTCAGTAATCTAGTTACCCTATATTACATTGAGTTCTATACTGCCAACCGCTAGAGGGCGCTGTATTCTTAGGTCACTAGTAACAGTAGGTTGGGTTGACTCTTTGAATGTTGTTGTTAGTTGCTGCTGAGAACCTGTCGGAGGATGTTGGAAGCTAACGGTCTGCCTTGCAATTCTTTTAGTAAAGTTTATTAAGCAATACGCCGTGTGGTTATTCTACCAAAGAATATAACACTGGTGATGAGACTCAGCATTTATCCTCTAGGAGTTGTTGTCAGAGCTATTGATATGCGTGGCTCTCCTGTGCTCCGATGTCCAGTCGCGCCCGTCGCCATCGGAGCTAGTTATTAATTTGCATGCAAATTGCATGCAAATCGGAGCTAAATTAATATGTGAAAATCACTCCGCTCTCTCGAAGTTGATTTCTGCTCGCGCGAATATCTATATGACAGAATAATGTGTTAACTGCTTTCAAGGCCATATAACCAGGACATAACATCAGTAGAAGATAAACTTGTTTATGTCCGAAAGTACGATAAGTGACATTCCATCATGTAAGTGTAACCCTTATTACGCAGAAAACAGTAGCAGCAGTAGTAGTAGCATATCAAGACAACCATTAGACTGTCAAAGGGGGAGTACTGAAGACATCCTAACGTCATCCTTACATCGATAGAGAGGCCAACATGTCCTGATCAACAAGGTCCCTGACTAACAGCAGGACATTGACAGACGCAAGTAGATTGTTCACTAGATTTGTAAATGGTATAAAGACAGGCAGGCTTTTGTCTGATTTTCAGTCCCTCTGCAGACCTGACTCAGACTTTGTTGATTGGTCAATAAAAGTCTTATTTTGAAGGATACTCGTCTCATTGAGTTTTTTTTTGCAAGTTCTCCGTATCACTGGCCACCACAATTAATTTGCATGCAAATTGCACGCAAATCAGAGCTATCAAATTAATAGCTATTAATTTGCTCCGATGGCGACGGGCGCGGCTGGACATCGGAGCACAGGAGAGCCACGCATATCAATAGCACCGATAACGACGGTACACAAAAGAGCCACTCATATCTATGGCTCTGTTAGCGACGGGCGTTGGTAAACATCGGATCACAAAGAGCAGGCATATCAATAGCTCTGACAAAGACTCCTAGCGGATAAATGCTGAGTCTCATCACCAGCCAGTCAGACTAGCTTGGTCTAGTCAGAAAGGCACGAACTGAGGAGGCCTCTCGGATGAGAGGCGAAACGTCTTCACGGATATATACCAAGTCCAGTTGCACTTGATTCAACTCTTCTGGATAGGTGAGATGTATGCAGCTCATGTTACAATAACTGAGGCCATCCCTGTGGGTAAAACGTGCAGAGCGTGGGGCAACTGCAGGACCGTTAAGAAATTAACCTCTGGAATGGACTGTTTCCATGCGCCTTTTTCTCTTAGTGTGAGGCTGTGCACACCAACAAAACTTGCACAAATTATATACACTTGACTGACAGTCTGACTGAGAAGTCTTACTTGTACAATAAGACTTCCTCTTCCACATTCCTCTTTTCCTCTCCATATCTCTCATCTCCTCACAAGCGTCCTGGTAACATGAATATATTAACAGTTCATTTTTAATTATATCTTTCACAGACACGCTCAATCCCATCTGATTAACCTCTAGACACCCATAAACCTCCCCCAGTTGCTGGCTACTTGACAGCAGCTTGGAAAACAGTAGTAATGTGTACATACAGACAGACATCATCATTGCACCCTCGTTCATTCATGAATTATGAGGTAGCAAGCTAGTTGTAACTATAGCCCCTGAATAGATCTAACTAACTCTTAGCCTACTTACCTTTCCATATCACAAACATGGTTTGGCTCTGCTAATCTTCCAGCTGTGCAGACAATTGTTCCTACGCCATCCTGTCATGGTTGACATGTTTACTTATTTATTTTATTCTGTGGACGTTCATGACGTTAGCCTACCTCTATCTTACTGTGTCCTACTGTGTCAGCAACCCTGGTCACTTACTCCGGGGCTGCTGGAATTGGGGGAGGGGCAAGAGCAGTTATTTCTGTGAGGTGCTGGGGCTGCAGCCACAGTGCCCTGGGGGGAAAGACATGGTAATGGCACAATGTTGGGGGCTATAAAGACATATTTAGCCTCAAAGGCCCAGGCCAGGCAATGCCCTTGGGCGACCAGAGGCTCCAATGAGAACAAGCTGGCGTGGGTCCGATCTTAGAAAGTAATCGAGATGAGGCCAGTATTGATGGTTTTGACTATGGTCATAGTTTGTTTGTGTGTGTATGTGGGGGGGGGGGGTGTCCAGTTATCAACAAGGCTCTGCAATTTTCATTAATCACTTGAAAATTACTCCAGCAAACAACCTAATCAATGCATATAAACAAGCAGATCATTTATTTCTTTCCAATGTCAGACTCAAACTTTTTGAGAATGTTCACGCTTTGCAGTATTAATAACAAATAAAGCATTTCCAGCTTTCAATTTTGTAAATCCATCAAAAAACATTGAAAACTGCAACAACTCGAGTATGCTTAATAATGAGCAACGTTGAATAATGTTGTTTTTCCTAGCAGTCTTTCTCATTTTCACTCTCAGAAATGAACACGCGTGCACGCGCGCGCACACACACACACATGCACGCACACACACACACAAGTATAAACCCATACACACCGGCACAGCTGCAGGCATTTCATCAAATGCCGATAATGAGCAAATGTTCCTGAATTTTAATTGTCAACTTTCAGGCAGTGCTAACATATTAGCTACAGCTTCCAGGTAGCGTGAAGCCTGCATGGGAGTTTAGCTATTTTGAATGCACACTCAACCTCTATCCCCTTCAGCCAAAATATTCCATCAGGAGCGTTTATCATCACAATAGATTCAGAGCTATCTGGACAGAAAGGCATGGTAAGATAAAAGCCCAAACACGTTCATTGAGCTGTTGATATTTCCTCACAGGGTCTCCACAGGTCCTAATTGGTTGATTTCAGTGCTGTAATTGGCTGGTTGGTGATAAAATGTCAGTTATCAGCTGTAGGGTAAAATGGCAGAGACTTAGGAGCTGGAATGGATGATATCAAGGGCCATAAACCTTGTGTCAAGAGCCAATTTTCCTGGCCTTGATGTGGACTTTAAAGTAGGGATACTGGGCTATAATGGCAAAAAACTGTAACAAAATACTGTAGCAAAACTGCACATTAATCTCTCTTCACTGGCTCCCATTTTGTCATAGAATTGCTCTTAAAGATTGATTGTTTGTTTTTGACTGGATTGCAACAGCGGGGCCAGCCCCTACACATGAGGTTGTCGGTGAGTGAGTGACTGAGTGAGTGATGGAATTTCATCACCAGTCAGACGGCCGAGATATAGCTTCCCTGTTGGCCGTTGCTTTTTTTAAATGAATTGGCCGGCACAGTTTTCTATTATGTCATCAGCTGTTCACGGAACCGATGTCATAACAGCCTTGCAAAAACATCCATCCATCCATCCATTATCCAAGCCATTTATCCCAATTGGGGCTGCGGGATGCTGGAGCCTATCCCAGCAATCATTGGGCGGCAGGCGGGGAAACACCCTTGACAGGCCACCTTACAGAAACAGCCATTTAATAAATGTAGTCACGGTCCAGCTATAAACTGGGTTTTAATGTAGGCTTGTAAAAGCACTGCGTGGCCTGTCCCCCTCCTACATGTCAGACCTCCCTTGCTCTTATTCCACCTTTAGGACATTCCAGCTAAATGGTTTTGCCTGCTACACTGTCTCAGTTATTGTGGGGATTGTGGTCTTGCTGTTGCTGCTCAGAAGCTAGGAAACAAATTATCTCTCTCAGCCAGGTCTATCCTGACCCAGACACCTTTTGGTCCATGTTCCCTTGCATTTGAGTCTACCTGAGGACAAGACTACACTTCACTTCACAGTCTTGCCCTCATTACTAAGCTTTGTACATTTGCTCCACTGTCTTATTTATTGATAGTGTACAGCACTTAGTTCACTCCTTTATTTGATACTATTCTTCCACAGTTTTCAGTTCCCTTCAAGTCGAGCATGACTTACAGTGATGATGTTCGATTCAGTGAGATAGTCTGACTTGTGTGATATCATGGATTAAACCAGTGAACTGGCACAACAGTTCGATTTCAGGACGAACCAAATTGTACATGTTCCATTCACTAATGGAGTCAGATTTGTCTTTCTAATTGCAGAAAGTCTTCAACTGGACTGACATGCACATGGCATAAACACCACAATAGAAAAATGAGACAAGCCACAATCTACAGTGAGAAAATGAAACGAATCCAAAGACATTTTTCTGAACATGTTTTGTTTGTTTGGATGTCTAAACATTTTTTATATGACTTTATGAGGTTAAAGTATGAACGATTATAATTAGAATAGGATTAGAATTCTTTGATATGTAACAGAAAAAAACACTGCATAATGCAGAGATACCAAAAAGTTAAATTCAGTTGAACATCAGAACAACCAGTTTAATGGATTTGAATCATTCACAAGTCAGACAAATCTACTGGGCAGCACTTTGGTCAGCACTGCTTGTTTTTAAATGTGCTCGATAAATAAACTTGACTTGATCCTGCTCAAATCAGAGTATTGTTTTTCCAAAATGAATCCAGTCTGTCTTGTGTTGGGTCCCTACTCATATAAATACATATATAGCAGATGTTTTTACATGATTACATAGCTCCATGATGACTGTGTTTTGGCCAAAATTGCAATAGAAAATAATTTTGACACTGGAGTATTCTTATTCAACACAGTGGCACCATCAATAGCACATTTTCTTTCTCTTTGATCTCTCTGTGTAACTCTAATCAACTCCCTATCAATTCCTCTGTGCAAGGAAATGCTGCACAGAGGCTCCGGTGAAATCTTGTTCATCTCATCATATCTGAGCTCTATATGACAGAATAATGTGTTAACTGCTTTCAAGCAGGAGCTAATTTTATTGGTTAATGGATCACAGTAGATCCATTATCTCTGAAACAAAACCTTTCCATCACAACATCCCTCCCAGTCCATAGATCCTGACTGACGAAATGTATGGACACACGTCTCAGGTTATCTATATGCAATGGCTGGGAGATATGGTGCCATGAGCATCCATTTGTTTCTTACCCATGAGAAAAGATGGATTATAATGCTGCATTTCCATGTACTTAAGAGCTTGTTGGTGTGCTTACCCTACTTTGTTTGTCAAGTAGCAGTCTCGCATTTTTGGAGAATCAATATCTTTGCCAGGATCCCATTTCTCATGCCTATTTTCCCCTCATCCTGCCCAAACTTCAGGGAACTAGAAAACACAGAGATAAACACTCTCTCTGTGGGGAAGGGATCAGACATTCAATCTGCACTGTTGTCATGTTTCCTTGTAAAGCTGCACAGTGAAACATGATGAACAAAGTTAGAGTAACTTATCTACAAGGTCTTGAATACCCATGATGCATCAATCAGCATTGTTACCCTCAGGTTGGACAGTAAAATATGTGGAGCACTTCGGTTGGTTTCTCTTTTCCAAGGTATCCCACCCTTATCCACTGACATCTGATAAAGGATGATTTATAATGCTCACATCCTTGATAGAACTACAGCACATGAAGTCCTCACAAACAATTTACGGACTTTAATGATATAAATTAACTGAGCAGATGCAAAATGTGACACCATATTTAAGCCAGACAACTAATAACTAACCTGATGCCCCTTATATGTTGAAATTCACCAGTTAGCTGTAAATGTGGAACTGAAAGTTTAAGTGCGGTGCAATGTATATCTTAAAGCAAGTCAAGAGAACTATGACTTCTTCAAAAATCAAACTGATAATGACACAATAGTTTTGATGATTACTCATTCTCTTTCTGCCTCCCCTTAGGAAGGTCCTGAGATCAATGCCAGTTGCAGAACAGCATCCTTGATATGGGGAGCTAATCACTATTTGGCTCAAGCAGAGAGGTTGGATGTTAGCCTACAGGGGAGATTGATCCAAGGTCCTCTAAGTGAAGGTCAGTCTCTCTGCTTCCAGATACATTCCTTTTCTTTTCTTTCTTTTTTCTTTCTTTTTTTTTTTGCTTTTGTGGGGTGGAGAGGGGTTTGCAGCAGTTTTTAAATTCCATGCAAAACTAAGCAAAAGCAATTCCCGGTCCCTCTCGATATCTTTTGCAGCCACAGTTTGGTCTTGGGTTTAAGCATTAAAGTTAGACTCCATTGAGGGTTACTTTAATAGAGAATCTGTCATCTTTCTGTATGCATGAGTCAATAACTGTCTGGAATTCCATGAAGAAATCTTTTCATTATTTCAGATATAATGTTCCCAGCAGTTAAATTTGGGATTTGTGAAAGTGGGCCCCTGATTCATGGGGGTGAAAATGCATAATGAATATTATATTTTATAAATAGTAGGCTATATAGACCTATAATATATTGTAGTATATATAGATAATATATCAAGTCTTCATGATCTGGGCGTCCGGGCAGCGTAGTGGTTTATTCCATTGCCTACCAACACGGGGATCGTCAGTTCAAATCCCTGTTTACCTCCAGCTTGGTTGGGCGTACTTACAGACACAATTGGCCGTGTCTGCAGGTGGGGAGCCAGATGTGGGTATGTGTCCTGGTCGCTGCACTAGCATCTCCTCTGGTCGGTCGGGACGCCTGTTTGGGGGGGAGGGGGAGCTGGGGGGAATAGTGTGATCCTCCCATGTGCTACGTCCCCCTGGTGAAACCCCTCACTGTCAGGTGAAAAGAAGCGGCTGGCAACTCCACATGTATCGGAGGAGTCATATGGTAGTCTGCAGCCCTCCCCGGATCAGCAGAGAGGGTGGAGCAATGGCCAGGGCAGCTCGGAGGAGTGGGGTAATTGGACAGGTACAATTGGGGAGGAAAAAAAGGGGGGGTCTTCATGATCTGTCTTGTAAGCAAACGTTTTGAATTCTAAATAGACACAGGATAAAAAAAATTAATACATTTAATACATTTTTAAAGTTTCATTTTATTTTCATCATTCATATCCAAATGTACTACAGTTCCTAAAATATTAGTTTATCAAATCCCAGATAAGTTGATGCGCTGAACACTCAAATGGATGAAAATTACTTTGGCTGCTGAACAAAAAAACTTGACTACAGAAAATGTTTAACAAAATTAAATTGCCATTGCTCAACAGCTTCTCTCCCATGAGATGCAGCATACATCAAAACCCTCCAGTAACTGCCTGGGGAGACACTTTTAGAATCCTTAAACAGGCTACACATCTTAGAGCTGACTTTCTCTCCCAATTCACATAGGCTACCATTAAAACAATCACAGATTGCGAATCAACAGCCAGGGGCACTCTTAATAAATGTATAGGCCTACATTATATTTGTGAACTCACAAAATGATCGTACATTTGGGCACTCCTTGGCACCGTTTATTGCTCAAGCTACAGAGGACAAATCATACTAACAGCCAGCAGTAATACACTGATCAGCCAAAACATTAAAACCACTAACAGGCAAATGAATAACATTGATTATCTCATTACAAGGGCACCTGTCAAGAGGTGGGATATATTAGGCAGCAAGTGAACTGTCAGTTCTTGAAATTGATGTGTTGGAAGCAGGAAAAATGAGCAAGTTTAAAAATCTGAGCGACGTTCACAAGGCCCACATTGTGATGGCTAGACACCTGGGTCAGAGCATCTTCAAAACAATAGGTCTTGTGTGGTGTTCCCGGTATGCAGTGGTCAGTACCTACCAAAGATGGTCCAAGGATGGACAACCAGTGAACCTGCGACAGGGTCATGGGTGCCCAAGTCTCACTGATGTGCACTGGGAGCGAAGGCTAGCCTGTCTGGTCAGATCCCACAGAAGAGCTACTTTAGCTCAAATTGCTGAAAATGTTAATGCTGGCCATGACAGACAGGTGTCAGAACACATTAAATCGCTGCAGACCAGTCAGAGTGCTCATGATGATCCCTGTCCACCACCAAAATCACATACAATTGGCCCATGAACTTTAAAACTGGACCAATGAGCAATAGAAGGAGGTGGTGTGGTCTGATGAATCACATTTTCTTTTCCATCATATGGATGGCCGGGTGCATCTGCATTATTTACATGGGGAAGAAATGGCACCAGGATGCACTATAGGAAGAAGACAAGCTGGCAGAGGCAGTGTGATGCTCTGGGCAATGTTCTGCTGGGAAACTTTGGGTCCTGGCATTCATGTGGCTGTTACTTTGACATGTGCCACCTACCTAAACATTGCTGCAGACCAAGTACACCCCTTCATGGCAATGGTATTCTCTGATGACAGTGGCCTATTTCAGCAGGATAATGCACCCTGCCACGCTACAAAAAATGTTCAGGAATGGTTTGACGAACATAACAAAGAGTTCAAGGTCTTGCCTTGGCCTCTACTTCCCCAGATCTCAATCTGATCGAGCATCTGTGGGATGTGCTGGAAAAACAAAGCCAATACATGGAGGCTGCGCCTTGCACTTACAGGACTTAAAGGATCTGCTGCTAATATCTTGATGCCAGATACCAGAGGACACCTTCAGAGGTCTTGGGGACTCCATGCCTTCATGGCTCAGACCTGTTTTGGCGGCACGAGGGGAACCTGCACAATATTAGGTTTTAATGTTTTGGCTGATTGGTGTACATCTGGCAATGCTGGTGGTGGGTGAGAAGAGTGTGTGAATATTTGGGCCAATCAGGCTTGATGACCCCATATTACTGAAAACTTGAATAGATAATATGAATTTATAGGTAGATTTTTTTTATTTTTTTTACTGTGATTGTTCTCATGAAATGGCTACTGTTTTAAACAGATCAAGTGAGAGAGTGCTGGAACCTAATGTGTAGGAACTAAGCACTCAGTGCTATCTGATGACAACTGGAAACCTGAGACCTAATTAACCTCAGCCCAGTTTAACCCCTGATTATTCCATCCATGAATGTGTAATTTATTTTGTTTTATTTTGAGCCACTGTTAACTAATTTAACTTCACCATTAAAAATATTCACATACCTACAGAGGCAAATGAAAATAAGGGCTCAAGACACTACAGCTGTCATCCAATAAAACTAGAACAAGGCACAGTGGAGCATCATCTTATATTTACTCATTTAAAACAAAACAAAAAAAAAACATCTGAAAAAAATAGACCTCTTATGAAGCTTGTTTTTCCTCTGAGGAGATCTCCATGTTTTCCTTCAGATGAAGTCAATTGATGTTGCTTTGACGGATGTCTGAACGTTGACATTTGACTCAGGGCATGAAGGGACATAGCTTTTTACAATTCACTCTGTCTCACCCGATGATAAAAAACAACAATCCAGTGTTTTTTTTATCATTTTGATCATCATCTATCTGCATAGTCTCACTTAGCCAAGGGGAGCGGGGATAAGCACCACTATCCCTGCTTTCCCCTGAGAGAGAAAAGTGTTACGTCTTTATATTGCTATAAGCTTAATAGAAATGCTGAAATACTCAAAAATACTCAAAGTTAACATGTCCATCAAAAAATTGAGTTATGGATTTTTATTTATTTATTTATTTTTAATTTCTCCAGTGGCAAGTATATCTTGTCAACTTGTCTGTTATTTGTGAATGTTTTGAAAGTCCTGCAAGCAGGGAGATGGCTTAATTGTCTAAAACCAACTAATGCAAAAACATTAGATTATAATTTTCATGACTTCCAAGGTTCGCTTTGAATTCATTTAATGCTTGGACAGAAATATGGCTACTGCACCACGAGATTCTTCCTCCTTTCTGTGAAAAGCTACAAACTAGGACAAGCTGGACCACTTGAGATTGTCGGACTTTGGGTTTTGATAGAAGAAATGTCAAGTCAAGTCAATTTTATTTGTGTAGCCTAAAATCACAAATTACAAATTTGTCTCAGGGGGCTTTACAGCAACACAACATCCTGTCCTTAGACCCTCGCATCGAATAAGGAACAACTCCCTAAAAAACTCTTTAACAGGTAGAAAAAAAACAGGAAGAAACCTCAGGGAGAGCAACAGAGGAGGGATCTCTCTCCAAAGATGGACAACATGCAGTGGATGTTGTGTTTACACAATTTACAGAATACAACATTGAAAGAGGATAACAGAATTATAATGGAATTATAAAATATATGAAGAATATGATGAGGAGGATGCCAAGCAGTGTCCAGATCCGGCACGGCTCCAGGATTTCAGTTTTGGGTGGGCCAGGCCAATTACGGATGGGCCTGGAATTCCCCAGGGGGGTCCGGGGGCATGCTCCCCCGGAAGAAAAATGTTCAATATTGATAATTTAAATGCATCAATTTGGTGCATTTTGAGACCAAAATCGAGCTAGATAGAATAACAAATGTAATCACAAAAAACCCTCATAATTCATGCAACATTGACAAAATGAGCCAAAATGTTAAAAATTACTCAGTGCAAAATATATATTGCTTGAACAGCAGCAGTACCATCACTTGCCAACGTTGAAAGCCAGTGAGTGACCATTTTGAACTATAATTCTATCACTGACCGACCAATAGAGGGCGCAGCTGGTCTGTGACGAAACAACCACAGCCCAATCAAAGGCCCTGTCCCAATGCCCACCCTACGCGCTACCTAGAGTGGTGCAGTTTGGTATTACAGCATTGCGTAGGGCATGCTAAGTCCCCTTTGGGAAGGAGGTTTAAATGAATTGAATTGGGACGCCTGAGTAACGCGAGCAGAGCAGCGAGCCAGTATTCAGAACTCGCTCATAACGTTATCTGTCATGTAAAGACATGCTGCTAGAGTTCATTATCAATCACTATCAATCACAGTCTACAAATCTCAATGATCACAAGACGGTGGCGGAGAGGAAGAGCGTGGAGTTGTGGATACCAACTGTTGGTGATCTCCTGGTTGCAGTGATGACTCCGAGTCTGACACCGTTCGTGCACGTTTAAAGAACTTAAACAAAGTTGGTTACGCCATAGCCTCCACCCACATACGGTAGCATAGCCGACCGCTTATATGTTTTCGTGAAAAAAAGCAACGCTTGGTATGGCAGTTGGAACTAGCCTAGCCTATCCCGCCGGCGTCGAAGATCACATCACGTGTCTCATGAACTTGCTTGCGCATGAACATCAACATATAAAATTATGTTTATAAAAACTGTTTTCAGCACAAAAATATTACTGGCTGATTTCGAATCATTTATGACTAAATGAAAATTTGTTGGGGGGGTAGAAAAATTGTAGGGTGGGTCTGGTGAAAAGTGGGCGGGCCTAGGACCGTCAGGCCCACCCATAACGCCGTGCCTGGTCCAGATGCAACTGGAACAGCTCAGGCCCCGAGCAATGTTAAAAAAAAAAAACAACAAACATACACACAAACATTAGTCACACATCTTAGTGAGAGAAGGATATAGCGTTAAAACAGGATAACAAAATTATATGGATATGTAAGATAGATAAAAAGAAAATGTGATGAGGGGGATGCCAAGCAGTGTCCAGGCGGCAACCACCTGGACACTGTGGGCTTGGCTTTTCAGTGCACAAGTTTTTCCTTGGAAGTTTCAACGTTTTTCTCCAAAATTTCTATCCTGGGGTAAATTGCAGTCTGTCAGCCCAGTGAGTTAATCCATATCAAAGTTAATGAAGATAGTCATATTTGCTCTTTGTCTAAGCTTCATGTTTGACTTTGCTGTTGAATCGTTTTGATACTCTTTCCTTCTGTTTGACAAAGCTTCTTGAAAAGCACCCTCATGGAAAGAATTGAAAACCTCAAGTTAATGAGGAAGAAAAAAGAGCATAAGCTCATTGCCCTTCCAGTAGGATCAAGCTGGGAATATTGTAATATTTGCTTTAATTTGCTAATGCATGAAACTCAAGAAGAATCCAGCTTGTTGACATTCAGGTGTATGGCACATTTGGAGAGATAAGCAAATGGAAACCAACTGCACATATAGATAGTTGTGGTTAAAATGTTTCCTTCTCTGAACAGAAAGAGAAAGACTGATATGAATGGGCTTCAGATAAGAGATGGTGCTATGGCAAATTTTTATTTCAAAAACCACATCCAAGGATGTAGGGTAGCACTCACCAATTTAAAAAAGCCTCCCTCTGGTTCCGCGCAGTCCTGGGCTCTCGGTGTCTCCGCACTCTGACATGATCCGCTCGCATATGTATAGATGACTGTCCCTTCTGCATGCTTTGTAATCCAGAATTCGTGCATTCGAAATTGTTCGTTAATTCCACCATCTTTTGCCACGTTAACCCCTCGCCAATGGCGGCATTCAGCAACTTTCGACGCAGCTCTTTGTTAGCTGTCCCACACACGAGCTGATCTCGGAGCTGCTGCTCGAGGCTCGCGCCAAAACTGCATGTAGAAGCTAATCCTTTCAAGCTAGCAATGTGATCAGCAAAAGTCTCTCCAGACTGTTGTCGACGGCTTCTAAAAGCAAATCTTTCCGCCAATACGGTCTTCTTTGGCGTGTAAACATCCCGCAACGTCTGTAGCAAGGTTGCAAAAGCAACTTCACTGAACTTTTTCGGTGATATCAAGTCCTCTAGCAAGGCAAAATTATCCGGTCCAACCACGGACAAAAATACGGCTCTTCTCCTATCTTGCTCAATGTTGTTAGCAGACAATAACTGCATAAGCCTTTCTTCATAATGGTCGCAGGTTTCCGCCGTTTCGTCGAACTGCAGTCCTGTATCTGCACTATACAGCGCCATCGCGTACGTTAGCTGCTAAGCTGCTAGCATCGCTCAAGAATTACCGGTCAAGACGGGAGCAACCCGTTGCACATAAAAATAAAGAGGAAAATCCCATCCTCGTCCCCAAAACGTGTCGTGTATCTACAGGATAACAGAATTATACAACGATCAAGGTGTATCTTGGTCTTCCTCTTTTATTTGCTAGACTGCAGTAACATTACGAAACGACTGCGTTAAGCAGACACAAAAACACATGAGTAACCCTCTTGCTCTGTCTACCTCCAAGGGCGCGCACCAGAGTGGCGCGCGTACATTTATACAACATACACAACCAATAGACATCGAGGGTCAGAGGTCAAACATAAAATACATATTACTGCAAATAAAAACATTTGCTTTCGTGTGCATCTCCATACACTACAAAGGGGGCCTATGTAACGATCGTGGATGAATAGGCTCGGTAGCCCTTGGCTAACGGGTCGGACCCTTTAGTCGACTGGTTGACGTTGTCGCTCGCGGTGCGGGAAATCCGAGTTCGCGGCCGGGCTGAGCTGCTTCCTGAATTCGCTACACTATATTGGGGCACATTTGTGTGTGTGTCACTGTAACTATTGGCTGAAGGGGGAGAAAGAAACAAAGAAATTATATTTTGTATTTTAAAGTCTTATGTAGGTATGGGAACTTTCTTGCAGAGGGTGATTCGAACCACTGTGTTGAACTCTCATGAAAATCAATGCTTTTATAATAGGATTTTGAGAACGGTTTATGCCGTGGGAATGGAAACCAATGCTGTGGATTGAGTCTGTCTGCCCACACATCACTTAAGATTTTAACTTAAAGAAGTCGACAAAATTAAGAATGAAGTCTCTGAGATATGTTCTGAATTCATTACAATATTATTTCCATTGGAAAATTAAAGCTACAGCTCCAAAAGACTAAATTATGTGAGAACTTAAAATGTGAATTGTTTTGTAAAACACAAGCTCCCTCACAACCCATTCTTTTTCATACTTTTTTTTAAAAATTATTCACATCTGTCATAATTATATGTAAAGAACAGCACAATCACAAGTCAAGGCGAAATAAGGCAAAGTTAAATTCAGTGTGATTGTCAAGTTAACATATCTAGAAGAACGTCAAGAGAAACATTACCACCAAGTACTAGCTGTACTCCACTACTTTCTCATCTTTGAAAAAATGCACAGGAATAGGACACGGGGGAGGGTTGGGCTGTGCTGTGAACAGAGACCAAAAAAAAGTAAGTGGTAGGTTTGGATTTGACTGTCTCTCTGATCAGTCACAGTCATAGCAGGAGAAGCCGTTGGACATGTATAAGCATTCAGGACTGCACTCCCATGGCCGAGAACAATCAGCAGGAGTGCAATGTTGGCAGATTTAATAGAGCAAGTGCAAATATCTCCACGTTTGCACAGAAATGTTGAAATTCCGCCTAAGACTATCTCTCATTTAAATGAAGCTATGAATTTTAGCTTTTTACTCAAATAGCATTCATGTGTTCAATTACTCAAATTGAGGGATCAGTGAGCGTGCTTTTTAAGGTCTGTAACCAATGCTGTGCTAATTAAAATTAACGAGAGAAAGGAGGACACCGAGGAAGGAAAAACAGTTCTATGGGAGGGAAACTCAAATCCCAGTAATCTGCCCTGGAATAAACTGTTAACACGGTGATTTTTCATTATTGTGCTTGATGCTGGGGGAGGAGATACTAGATGTAGATAAACACTGTCATAGTTATGTTTCCTGTTTTATTTTGAAGGCTGACCACTCTTGCCTTTTCTGTTCCACCCGTCATCGCCATTATCCCCTTATGTCATCCACCGGAGTCTGATTATCTTCCCTCTCATTTTATTTAGTCAGTTTGGGCTGGGGGACAGGAGGCTGGCTTAAGCTGACTAGATGGTTCGGAAACAGACTGGTCTGGTGGCAACATAGCCCAATGAAACTGTTTTCTAGTGTCTCTACTGCCCAGCACCACACTACGGAGATCCTCCCTGTTCCAGGGTGGTCGGCCTGTCCCTGCCGACACCCAGCCTGTTCCTGCCTGAGTTGTCGGCCGCCACGGCTGATGCCCTGCCTGTTCCTGCTCCGTAGCCGTCAGCTGTCTCTGCTGACAACGAGACTGATCCTGTTCCCGACAACGAGACTGATCCTGTTCCCGACAACCAGCCTGTTCCTGAGCCATCGGCCGTCCCTGCTGATACCCAGCCTGTTCTTGAGCTATCAGTTGCCCTCGCTAATGCCCAGCCTAACCCCAATCCACTCGTTGTCTTTGCCAACGGCCAGCCGGACCTCCAGCCATCGGTCGCACCAGCCGACGCCCTACTCGATCTCCAGCAGTTGGCCGTCTTCACTAACCCAGAGCCAAAATTATCAGATTACCGCCTTTACCGCCGCCCAACCCGACCTCCAGCTGCCCGAAGTAGTGGGGTCTTTGGGTTTCGGGTTCGGACTGCTATGATAGCCTGGTGCTTCATGCCTTGTCCTCGAGCCTTCCTTTTCGTTTGTACCTTGCCTGTTGTCTTGGACTTTTTACCCCCTGTCTGCCGCTTCAGTTGTAAATGTGATTCCTTCATTAAAGCATTTCCCTATCTAGCTAAACGTAGCACAAAAAGTAAGGACAAATGTGTTTGGTAGATTATTGCTTTGTTGTAACAATGCTTCGTGGCAATAAATCTTATATCAGGCACCTGATTGTCAGCACCTGGGGTACCAGAAGCTCAAAACAAGAGTCAAGCAACAGCAAAATAAGCTGTTTGGCATTGGCAGAGAAGATTTGGCAAATTTTTCATGGGCGCAACCCACATACTCAGCTGTGCTGCTCATCCCACATATGCATGTTCCTTATGTAACCTGCACGACAGGGGAATGGGCCTATGCTTGCGCAGGTACAGTTTACAGTCTAATGTCTAAGTTCAGTGGAGATTGGTGTAGGTTTTTTTCTAGACCAGATTCTAGTACTCACCCCAAAGACAACACACACACTCGTGGGTATAGTTTACAATAAAAAACCAATTTATTTCAACAGTTCAAAGTAAAGTTATTTCAATAGCAATACTAAATTAGATGTGTTATATATATATATATTACTCTATTATACTTTTTAAAAGTTCTTCCTAATATTCTATTTATTGTCTATATCTATCTATATTCTATTTTATACCCTTCTAATATATTACTTATGCAGCCATATTCTACACTAACAAATTAAAGAAAATAATCCAAAATAAAGTATGAGTGCACTCAAAGAAAATAATAAAGAAAAGAAAAGGGGGAATGATTCAGTCTTCCAATCTGTGCAAGGTGCAATGTCCAGATCCTACCACAGTCACAGGGGCAGGTTAATGTAGAGGCGATGATGATGAATCCAAATCCAGGGCGATGATGGGGGCAATCCAAAGGGGGTATCCAAGGGTTCCAAAAGGGTGTAGCAAGGGGGGTTGTTCGGGGTACTAAAAAACCAGTCTGCACAAAATTGTACAGATTCCTTATTAATTGCAATCTCTATCAAACAATTACAAACAAAATAAAAATACCCAAATCTAGAGTCAATTCTCAGAATTAAATCATTTCCTACATATAACTAATATGCGGCTGAATGACAACAGCCTATTGCTGTAAGAACAGTTAAAAACAATGTCATCGCAGCCAGGCTGCGGCACTATCAACGTGAATTCACGTCTAGCTGGCTGCTATGGGTTCCATGGATGCCATGTAGCCCGAGTTGGCTCGGTGGCTAGTGGCAACTGGAGCTTACAGGTTTTTTTTAACAACAAGCATATTATTATATTAAAATGTCTAACATTCCTACATCAAATAAACCCTATGGACCGGGTGTCCTGACTGGTTTTAAAGCTCTGAATCATATGGGAACTGCTAAGAATCATAGATATACGTTTTAGCTGGGTTAGCTTAGCTTAGCAACCAATGGAAAATTGTCAGTCTTTAGATTTCAAGATTTTAAACTCTTATCTCACCAGGATTCCAGCAGCGTACAAAACACAAGAGAAAATAGTCTTCCTTCTTCCTTCAACAGGAGATCATCTGTCTTTGGATAAAATCAAGATATCCTACGTAAATGGCTATGATTACATGGAACACGGAAAGCTGTTTACTTTTTAGCTTTGGCTAGCGGCTCACCAAGGAAGCTTCGTGGGAGGGATCTTTTTTGTCGTAGTTCAAATGTCCTGTAGCTCAAATATAAGTAGTTCAAATATCAATAATTCAAGTATCCATAGTCAAAGTTGTCCGTATTTCTAAATATCCGTATTTCTCTTCTCTATTGTCGACGGTTGTTTGTATGGTTTAAACTCTGTAGCTAGTGTGCCTCCTAGAGGCTACTCGTGGAACTTACATACGTCACAGGGTACATGTAATCATGTGGGTTACACTTACAAATGTGGCACCATTTAAGAGGGAAATAAACAGGTTTTCCGACAGTATAAGATTTATTGCCAAGTATTGTTACAACAAAGAAATTATCTACCAAACACAAATTTCCTTACTTTTTGTGCTATATATATATATATATATATATATATATATATATATATGTATATATATATATATATATATATATATATATATAATACAAAAGAGCTCTCATACACATAGCAGGGAGCACCACATGCATCACTCACACAGGGCTCTAACAAAAGGACGTTGCAATAACCTGGTCTGGATGAAACACGCACACATAAGGGTCTCAGCATCAGCATTCAATAGGGGCTATACAATTCAAATTGACTTGACTTGACAGATCCGATTTTAGCCATGCTTTGAAGGTGGGGAAAAAGGCAGGCTTGGTGGTGTTGGTGGGCCAGTAGGGGGCAGTCTTCCCTCTGGTCCTAACAAAAACAACAACTATCAAATCCCAGTGCCTCGGTGCAGTGACGGGGACATTGTGCTGTAGGAGATACCGTCCTTCGGATGAAACGTGAAACCGAGGTCCTGGCTCACTGTGGTCATTAAAGAGCGACCGGCATTTCACGCCTATCTAAAACGGCCATGGGCGGTCAAAATGACCACCGGTTTTTAAACTTTGTATTCTGTCAAGATTAATACCCAATTGAGATATTAATGCATATGTCTGTTAAGAAACGACTGACACCAAAATTAAAATTTTAACAACTATAATACTATTTTTTAGACAAATTTCCGAGAGACATGGTCAAACTTGAATAACAAAATTGAAAAAGTGAGACTATTGTAACGTGCATGGATAAGAAGACACGCTGGCCGCTAGCTGGCGGGTCTGAGCCTTTAGTCGAGCGGTTAGCGATGTCTCCTGCGGTGCGGGCGATACAGGTTCGTTTCCCGGCCGCGGCAGTTTCTGTGGTTGCGTTGACCCCCGTATTCGCTACACTATTAACTGAAAACAAAACGGAAAAAACATATGGCTAATCTAACGAACGTATTGTAACGTGCATGGAGAAGTCGGACCGTTTAGTCGAGCGGTTAGCGATGTTTTCCGCGGTGCGGGAGATACGGCTTCGCGTCCCGGCTGCAGCGGTTCCTGTGGTTGCCCCCCCCCCCCGAATTCGCTACAGTATCAAGGCGTATAAAACGTGAAATGTAAAAGAAAAAACTGAAAATAAATGTTGAAACAGTCCCTTCTCCGTGCTTCTATGGGTGTAGATCTGAATGAGGGAGTTCAGGTATAGGCGGGAGCCGTTTTCATTGCTGTTTTGTAAGCGAGCATTAATGTTTTGAATTTGATGCGGGCAGCAACTGGGAGCCAATGGAGGGATATGAACAGCGGAGTGACATGCGCTGTTTCGGGTCACTTGAACACCAGAAGCGTTCAGGATTATTTGCAGAGGTTTGAGAGTGCATGCAGGAAGACCTTGTAACGTGAAGCTGGTGTTGGTGGAGAAGGCCGGCAGCATTAGCAGGGGCTCCGGGATAGCTGGTTAGCTCAGAGAGTCGACAGACAACGAAGTGGGATTTCCACACGGCAACTTTATTCTACAGTACTTAACATCGACCATACAATGCCAGGTCTCCACACACGGCACTACATTCACTAATCATACATGAGCATTGGAACATAGATAGCATAACCTGCACCAACTCGTTACTGATGAGAGTCCTCTGTTACGGGTCTAGATAGATCGATGCCATCGGCTATCCACTAGTTTACCTTAGATACACATGACCCGCGCTCAGGAACATGTTGCATCACTTTGAATATACTTGGCTGCACTGAGCAACTCGTGTGTGTGTCATTCTTTATAAGATAGCCTACTGAAACATGGTGCCAGAAGTCGGAGAACTTATTTCTTATTTTACTAGCTCGCATGTTTAAGTTTGTAGGCCTGAGTAGGTCACATGTCGGAGGATTCCGGTTCAGAGCGAAGTACTTCTGCTGAAGACGTTGTCACAGAGGAGCTAACGCTAGCATTACCGGCGCCGATAGCATCACATACAATGGCAGCTAACGTGAATATTCCACCACCGTCCCCGATGAGCTTCACAGGCGATTGGAGTGTCAATTGGGACATTTTTCGGGCCGAATATGAAGACTACGTCCTCGTCACGGGCATACTTGGCAAGGACAAGAAAATACAAGCGGCTACTCTAAGAAGTGTGATGGGAAGTGAATGCAGGCATATTTACCGCCACAATCTGAACCTCTCAGAAGATGATCAAGGGGATCCTGACGCCATACTGAGAGAGTTGGGGAAATACTTCAAGCCAGCAAAAAACACAATATACGAGAGGTACATTTTCGGGAGTTGCAAGCAGGAGGAAGGAGAATCGTTTGATACCTTTGTGACGAGACTGAGAGAGAGGGCAGCAACCTGTGAGTATGGACAGTTGAAAGATGAAATGATCCGTGATAAGATAGTCCTGGGAGTTGCAAGCGAGGCCGTTAGGCGCAGGCTGTTGAGAGAGAAGGATTTGAACATGGTCACAGCTATTGACATGTGTCGCGCAGCAGAGCAAACTGACATCCGTATGAGAGCAATGGAGTTTGCAACAACACCGCAGCCGGAGGCAGTGCATGCCGTTGCTAGGCAACCCAGACAAAACCAATGGAAACAGAGCAATCCACCCAGAACAGCAGGAGATGCAGGCAATTGCAAATATTGTGGCAGCTCGCATTCAAGGGGCAGAGAGCATTGCCCGGCCTTCGGGAAACAATGTAGGTCATGTGGGACACTTAATCACTTTTCTAAAGTGTGCTTAAAGAGCAAAAAGGGGCATGCTGAGGGCAAGGTAAACTGTGTGGAATACACAGAAGAACCTCCAGAGCATAGTAATGATGGAGATGATCTGTACATGTTTGAGTCAATCGGCGCAGTGCACACCAAAGGAAAGAAGTGGTTTGTGACTCTGAAACTCCACGACAAGCCACAACAATGTCAGCTGGACTCTGGAGCCACCTGCAATGTAATGGGCTTTCAAGACAAGAAAAGGCTGGCCCCAAACACACCTCTCCGCCCGAGTGACACCAGACTGAAGCTGTATTCGGGGGAAACACTGAGCTCTATGGGCACCTTTGAGACTGACTGTACTGTGAGAGGCCAAACACACAAGCTCTCATTCGAAATAGTGATGACCAGCCAACATCCTCTTCTGTCAGGCTCCACCTGTGAACGCTTAGGGCTCATGCATTTCACAATTCCAGAGGGTGTGCTCAAAATGGAACACACACAACCAGGAGCCCTAACTAAAGAACAGCTTATCAACAGATACAGTGACGTGTTCAACTCCCCTGTGGAATCCGTGCCTGGGGAGGTCCATTTTGACCTTGATCCTAGTGTTGCTGCAGTACAGAGTGCCTCTCGCAATGTCCCAATCGCAATGAAAGCAGCAGTCAAAGCCCAGCTGGACAAGTACGAGGCTGACGGCCACCTTGCGCCTGTCACAGATCCTACAGATTGGATCAGCAACATGGTGATTGTTAAAAAACCGGAGAAGCTGAGAATATGCATTGACCCTAAACCATTGAACAAAGCCCTAAAGCGCTCTCACTACATCATGCCTACCTTGGAGGACATTTTGTATAAATTGCCCAAGGCCAGAGTCTTCACGTTAGTGGACGCTCGGGATGCATTCCTGCAATGCAAACTGGACTATGAGAGTAGCCTCATGACCACGTTCTGGGCCCCCTGGGGGAGGAAGCGGTGGCTCAAGCTACCATTTGGAGTATCGGTGGCGCCCGAGGTATATCAGCGCAAGCAGCACGAGCTCCTCGCCGGTCTGAAGGGCGTTGAGCCCATTGCAGACGATATCCTGGTCGTCGGCTGTGGGGACACAGACAAGGAGGCTGGGGACGACCACGACGTCAAGCTTGCGGCGTTGATGGAACGCTGCCGCGAGGTCAAGCTTCGCCTCGGCCTGAAGAAGTTGCAGTTCAAGGTGGCTGAGGTGCAGTTTCATGGCCACATTCTCTCATCTGCTGGACTGAAGCCCGATCCAGAGAAGGTGAGAGCCATTATTGACATGCCGAACCCAACAGATGCCAAGGGCGTGCAGCGTCTCATTGGCTTCGCTAACTATTTAGCCAAGTTCATGCCTCATCTATCTACTGTCTGCGAGCCGTTGCGACGCCTGTTGGACAAGGACACACCCTGGCACTGGCTGCCTAAGCACGAGGCGGCGGTTCATGAGCTTAAGGCGTTGGCGAAAGCCATGCCCGTCCTGCGCTACTATGATGTAACTAAGCCAATCGCAATCCAGAGCGACGCCAGCCAGAGCGGTCTCGGTTGTTGTCTCATGCAGGAAGGTCAGCCCATCGCATTTGCCTCGACGGGTCTTACCCCCACCGAAAAAAATTATGCACAAATTGAGAAGGAGTGTCTCAGTATCGTCTTCGCCTGCCAGAGGTTTCACCATTACCTATATGGCCGCGACCCAATCACAGCAGAGACGGACCATAAGCCTCTGATCTCTATTTTCAGCAAGCCACTTCTCAATGCGCCCAAGAGACTCCAGAGCATGCTCATGACTCTGCAGAACTACGACCTGAGGGTAATCTACAAACCAGGCCCAGAGATGTTCATAAGCGACACGCTCAGCAGAGCTACGGCTGGATGCTCCGGCAGAGGGACTGCATATCAGCGACACGCTATCTGCTCTCTGCAACAAGAGCAGGAAGACATACAGCACGTGAACCAGGCAGAGTACCTGAATGTGACTAACCAGCGGCTGGAACAGATCAGACGACACACCGACAGAGATGAATGCTTACAGGCACTGAAGAACACTGTTCTCGTGGGCTGGCCAGATGTAAAGGAGGAAGCGCCCCTCATCGCTAGGGAGTACTGGCCCTTCAGGGATGAAATCAGTGTGCAGAACGGAGTTCTGTTCCGGGGGCAAAAAGTCATCATCCCAAAGTCACTCCGCCCAGAAATGTTGACGCGCATACATTCAAGTCACATAGGGGGTGATGCATGCTACCGACACGCTCAAGAAACATTGTACTGGCCCAACATGCAGTCAGAGATAAAGGACTTTGTAGGCAGCTGCTCGACCTGCAATGTGTACGCCCACAATCAGCAAAAGGAGACCATGCTCTCTCACGAAGTACCAACCAGGCCATGGCAGGTCTTGAGCATGGACCTATTCAGCTTCAGACAGAAAGACTATCTCCTAATAGTCGACCACTATTCCGATTTTTGGGAGATTGAGCTTCTACCCGACATGTCTGCAGAGACAGTCATCAAGCGATGTAAGGCACAGTTCGCCCGACATGGTCAGCCAGAGAAGGTTATTACAGACAACGGCCCTCAGTTCACAGCTCAGTTCACACGGTTCGCTTCTGAGTGGGAATTTGAGCACGTGACCTCCTCTCCCAGACACCCGAAAGCGAATGGCAAGGCCGAGTCGGCCGTGAAGATTGTAAAAAATCTTCTGCGTAAGGCCGCGCATGATGGTGAAGACCCCTGGAAAGCCGTGCTTCACTGGAGGAATACACCTACGGAAAACATGGGCAGCAGCCCAGCACAACGCCTCATGTCCCGCCGGTTGAAGACGTCCATCCCGGCGGCAAGCAAGCTCCTGGAACCAGCTGTTGTCGTGGGCGTCACTGAAAAGCTGCGCCACAGGAAGCAACTCGCCAAATCCTTCTATGACAGATCTGCCCGTGAATTGCCGGCACTTGAAATTGGGGAAGTCGTACGGATGAAGCCCCTGCCAGGTGATAACACTGGCCGCTGGAGAGTCGGAACTTGTCTCCGCAGGGTTGCGCCGAGGTCTTATCTTGTGGACATTGATGGCTCCCTGTACCGTCGTAACAGGATCGATCTCAGAGTGGCTGAGCCAGCTGCACGAGCCGCGCACGATCCTGTTGAACCCGCTGCGGCACACACACCGGACGGGGATCCAGCTACAGAAACTGTCATTGAGACCCCTCAGGCTGTGTTCGAGCCGAGCCCCATCAGGTCCATGCCCAAGGCGCCATCTACTCCTGTTGGCGCTCCGCGTTCGGATGGACACACTTACACAAGGGTTGGACGGCTGTCTAAACCTCCACTGAAACTCACTATGTAATCTGAATAATGTTGATGGTTGCTATGTGGGAGAGAGGGGGAAAAGAGGAGAAATGTTATCATACGCTACTGTGGTTATTACACTGGTATGGGATATGAAGAGATTTACTGCTGTTGCACTGTTATTGGTTGTTCGTATATGAAAGTAATTTTGTTTTGCACTAACTTCATGTGTTTGTGTTTATACTTGGAAAAGGAGGATGTTACGGGTCTAGATAGATCGATGCCATCGGCTATCCACTAGTTTACCTTAGATACACATGACCCGCGCTCAGGAACATGGTACATCACTTTGAATATACTTGGCTGCACTGAGCAACTCGTGTGTGTGTCATTCTTTATAAGATAGCCTACTGAAACATCCTCTTTGTGGATATGGGTCGGAGCATGTAACATGGCGGCTCTGTGTGTACAACTCTCAGCTCTTAGTACAACACACCAAAACAAAAGGAGGCACCGCTTTGTGGCGTTATTCAGTATTGCAGTAATACCACATTTACCAGATGTCATGTACAGGCAAGGGAGTCGCGATTAATACCGTGCTTTATTCAGCCATCTGCTTCCAGTACAGATTAGAACAATACCAGAATGCCCCAGTACAGAACCGCGCTAAAACATATTAGCGCCGGTTAGCGATCCCTCCTGCGTTGTCCCCCGAATTCGCTACATTGGTGTCAGAAGTGGGATGGGGCGACCGTAAGGCCATAGGGAAGCATATGCGCCGTGAGGTGTGAAGGAGCTGATATGCTTAAGCGCGGGGACGCGCTTCCCGAAGGAGGGGGGTAGTGTAACGTGCATGGATAAGAAGACACGCTGGCCGCTGGTTTGCGGGTCTGACCATTTAGTCGAGCGGTTAGCGATGCCTCCTGCGATGCGGGCGATACGGGTTCGCTTCCCGGCCGCGGCAGTTTCTGTGGTTACGTTATCCCCCCAAATTCGCTACAATATTGTTGCGTGCCCCTCCTCTTACGTACACAGCATGTTGGGCACAGTAGTTCTCATCACACCAGACTCTGGCTGTTACAACCTGACAGTGATGAGTTGTCAATGCATGATATTACAAGAGCCTGTACCAGGAGTTGTGCTGCATGCTCAGACAGGTAGGGTCTAATTTTCCTGATGTTGTACATGTGTAACCCAGTTAAAACATGTGGTTATAAGGGGTGATGCTATAGTATAATTAGTGATAAAAACATTTAAATAAGGTTTAGTTTAAAAGGGTTTGTAATGTCCGTAGACGCCTTGTCTTACTGACATAAGAATAATTCAAGAACGAGCCGACTTCGTAGGTTCTTAACTGTGTAGCTTTTACTAGCGTTCATCCGACATACAACCTTCGTAACATGCGCTTCTCGCTTCCTGTATACATCACACGCACTGCACGTACACCCGTGAGTAGGTCAAGTTAAACACGTGACCTTTCATTCATTACATCTCCCCCTCTAAGATGATTTTCTAAACATTTCTCTGAACATTTACTGCCAACAATTTTAACCTGTATATCACCCCCCTTTTCACAAAAAAAATAAAAAATCTCCCACAGTACACAAGTCCATACGCCTCACAAATCCAGCCGGATTGCAGGCTTGCTCACCCTGCCAGAGCGAGTAATATGGACTTGTTCAATGACTTTCACCAGAGTAAGGTCCGCTGTGAGCTGGAACTGACGGGAGAGCACCTTGTCTTTTGTGCCCACTACCAGACGATCTCTGATATGTTCATCCCTCTTGTCCCCAAACTCACAGTGTTCAGACAGCTCGTACAATGTCCGGATGTACATCTCCGCTGTCTCTCCTGGCTGCTGGCTACGTTGATAGAAGCACGCCCTCTCATGTATGATGTTACGGCAGGGAATAAAGTAGTCATCGAACTTTTTCAGTACGATATCATAGTCCACTTTATCACCCTCCGCCGCGAAGTCAAACGAGCTGAATATCTTTTCAGCCTCGCTTCCCATTGCATAAATCAGCGAACTCACTTGAATCTCCTCGTCGTCTTTATCCAGCTTTGTCGCGAGCCTGAAGCGCGAAAACCGTTGTCTCCACTCCGGCCATTCAATGGGGCAGTCAAACTTGAATTCACTCGGCGGATTAAACTTCGGCATGAGCGCTCGTGTTCCGATACACAGACTATTCTGACACCATGTAATGTCCGTAGACGCCTTGTCTTACTGACATAAGAATAATTCAAGAACGAGCCGACTTCGTAGGTTCTTAACTGTGTAGCTTTTACTAGCGTTCATCCGACATACAACCTTCGTAACATGCGCTTCTCGCTTCCTGTATACATCACACGCACTGCACGTACACCCGTGAGTAGGTCAAGTTAAACACGTGACCTTTCATTCATTACAGGGTTTAAGAAGGTTAAAATCATTTAAAAAAATGTGATGTGTTTTTGTTTATTAAATAGTATAACGTTTTCCGGGAAACTGTCTAAACCAGCATTTACGGGGGTTAATGACATGCTGCAGGAGTACCGGTCGGGGAGGTGTTTCGGCACGGACGAGAGAGGGGAGGGACGGTGGACGACGGAGCCGGAAGGTAGCGGCGAGTGAGCGCGATACAGATAACTTCTGTGTTGTATGTTTAGAGTGTACAAACCATTGTGTAATTTATATCTTAGGATTGTTTATACAACAGTGGGGGTGAGAGTATAACTTATATATTGTCGGAACGTGAGGAATTTCTACCCGAAATTCAAAGACCGTTTAGGTGTGTGCTACTGCTACTGCTAAGCTCTCGACTTGTAGCATAGAGTCTGTTCATTACCCGTGAACGGACATTTGCTCGCTTAAGTTTAACTGGCTCAGTTGAACTGTCCGAGGGGTGAGCTGCTGCTTCCAGCCACCAGAGGGCAGAGCAGAGACCTGGGACGAAGTTTGGAGCAACCGGGGCTTCACTCAGCGTGTTTCCGGCGACGCGGGAGAGAGGGTAGACATCAGACGGTGACTGAGCGAGATGCCAACCTGCTGCTAAACCTGCAACCGGGACGGTTGAAGAAAGACAAACCGGGAACATTGTCTCAGGTACCACCCTTGTTCTTTTGCTCAAGAGGAGCGAAAGGGCCATTAAGTTTTGGGTCACAACGATCACAAGCACCGAACCTGCAACTTTATATTTTGTTTTAACATAATTTTGGTTTTGCCGGCTTTAGGGGACATTATCCAGGTGTGTGTGTCCCCACGAATTATATTGGCTGAATTTAAGTGACATTGAGATTGGTTAATTGTGATTTTCTAGGAGAATCAATTTTGGTGTTAAAGTGTAGTGTTTCGTTATGCACTTACAGTGTTGAAAAACCTTAAGAGGGTTTTCCTGAAGAAAGGGAAATTTCAGTTTGAAGAACATTCCTATTATTATTTTATTTCTTCATTTTAAATCAAAACTCATTCTTTAGTTAAGTAAATAATTGAGACTTATTTTTCTATAAAACCTGGGTTGTGTGATTTTATTATACTTACCTGCTTAGAGGGAACGATTTCATATTGAAGGAGACATACAGACACATTTGGTTAGAAATCTTTATTAAAACTATATCTTTAAAGGTAGCTTTAAAGGTAATTTCATAATCGGTAGGTTTAAAAAACTGCAGGTGTGTACTGTAAAAAGGGATCCAGGACAATAATTAAAACTGAGTTAATCAGGGTTAAAATCTATTAAAAGAACCCAAAAGCCCTGCCCTTATTAATATAACTGGTGAGGGGAGCGCTACACAGGGCAAACACATTGGTGGTGGTTGAAATGAGTTACCCCCTTCAATGTGAAGCACTTTGGGTGTCTAGAAAGACGGTATATAAACGTAATGATTATTATCATTACTTTTATAATGTGTAACTCCAAAAAAAACCCCAAAAACCCCCAGTCATACTGAAAGCGCAGCCAAGGAAGTTAAGGAGATGTCTACATCTGATGTCTATATCTCAGGTTATTAACCAGAATCACTCTTCTGCCGGAATTAGGAAATAAGAAATAATGAAATCCAGTTTTTATTTGCAGACATGCACACTTTCCAAACCGTAAACGATTGTTTGACTTTCCAGGTAGATATATCTGAGTGTCATCTGCATAGCAAAGGGAATTTATTCCACAACTGCAAATGATCTGTGCTTTTACTTTCTTCCTATTTTATTCTTTTGCCCTCTGCCCTTTTCTTGATTTTCTTTTTGTTTTGTGCATACCGCTTTATGTATCTGTGGTAGTGGGGTGTGGTTTAGCCTCGGCTGCAAGCGGAGAGCAAGGTAGTGTGGATCGCGGGGGAGCAGACGCAATAGCGGGGTTGACTGACACATGCATACAGGCGAGCTCAGGGAGAGCACAGATATGACTATGAAGGAGTCTCCAAATAAGGACAGAGACGGCGAGAAAGCAGTCTTTGAAATGGGACAGAGAAAATCTATAGCTCTGACAACGACTCCAAGAGGATAAATTCTGAGTCTCATCACCAGCCAGTCAGACTAGCTTGGTCTAGTCAGAAAGGCACGAACTGAGGAAGCCTCTTGGATGAGAGGCGAAACGTCTTCACGGATATATACCAAGTCCAGTTGCACCTGATTCAACTCCTTTGGATGACAGAGAAAAGAGTCTCCAAATCATCTAAGCCAGTGCAGCATGGAAAGACATTGAAGTATATGAGATAAAGCACAAATAAAAGAGCTTGTGTCTTGCTGGGAATGTCAATTGGTAAACATACCGGCCACACCAAAAGCGCCATTTCGCATTATTTTAATTGAGGTTTTGTTTGAATGTATTGGGATGGACCTCATTGGGCCATTAAATCGGAGTGCACGGGGATATCGCTTTGTGTTAGTCATAGTGGATTACGCAAGGCACTATCCAAAAGCCGTGCCGTCGTGCAACATCTCGGCTAAGTGCGTTGTGCCGGCACTGTTTCACCTTCTTTCTTTTTTTTAACACATTTCAAGAATTACAAAATATCATACAGAGAAATAATCAACTTAACACATAGAGAACTGGTCAACTTTAAAATCTTGTATTTATACATAAGACATCAACATCACATATATATTAAAAGAAAGAAAAAAGAAGAAAAAATAAAAATTAAAACAAAAACCAATGCTGACAACATCAATGTATGAGGGATATGCAAGCTTATATATATATATATATATATATATATGGGGTCTCAATAGCTTTTTTGTTCATTGTTATCTTAGAAATAGAGTCAACGAGATGCTGTAGTTCAACACAAAACAGCCGGATAGGTGTGATCTGAAGCACTTTAGCCTTATGTATGTGGAGCCCAGTCTCGGCAGTTCGTGAAATAGTCACGACATTTAATCTATTGATTCGTGTACATGGACACGGAACTTTTCAATTTTTTTTCGTGACAATCAGCACAACTTTCAAATTTGCTGTGGATCATGGGTAGGCTAACGCGCTATTGAAACTAACCCTAACAGTTAATCACGACATGTTGTCCTTGTTTTTATTTCTTTATTTTAATTTTATCAGTCCGGTGGGCGGACCGTACAGGATCTGTCGCATATCGACCAGTGGATTTTAAAGAAATCTTTAACATTTCTCTGTCACGCGCAGTCTGGATAGTTAAGTTATCTTTTGTTTCTCGCAGTGTTCTTTGTCTTGTACTTCCTGTTTTATTTTGTTACTCACCTCTTGTCTCATTTCAGGTCCTTTACTTCCTGCCCTCACGTGTCTCCCCCCTGCGTGATTACCTGCCCTGCCCTAATGTGTTGCACCTGTGTCTCATTGTCTCCCCTCCTTCAGAGTATATAGTTTTAGTGTTCTCTTCCTTCTGTGCCAGTTGGTCTTGTTCCTTGTGACAGCGTTCCAGCATTTTTTTTCCCTTGTGTGATTTTCTTTAGCCCTATAGACCTGCTTTTTGCCTTTTTGACCCTGCCGATTTGGACACTGTTGCCTTGTTATCTGATCACCTGTGTACCGACCTCTTTCCAATTAAAAGGACTGATTTTTGTGAACTGAGACTGAGTCTGTGTTGGACTCAGATACAGTATGCTCTGTGCTCCGGGCACAGGTTCACAAAATCCAGCATCGAGATGAACAGATCAGTCTTCCTCGCCATGAAGTGAAGGAGCTGACAGACCGTCAGGAGTCCCTCTTGGCAGCTTTCGGAACCCAGCTCAACCATCTCTTTGACCAAATGCGGAAAATGCAGAACCTGTCGGTCTCTGGCTTATCGACACCGGCAGCACCTCCGGGTTCTGGGTCCGATGCTGCTTCTCCTGCGCCCGCCACTCCGTCCCTGCCTCTCCACCTTTCCGGACCAGAGCATTTCTCTGGAGACACAGGTGACTGCAGAGCTTTTCTAACCCAGTGTGATTTGCATTTTGAGCTTCAGGCTGCTGCCTTCCCCTCTGACCGCTCAAAGATTGCATACATTATTTCTCACCTGACTGGGGGAGCGGAGGCCTGGGCGATGGCAGAGTGGAGTCGGAAATCCCCTGTCTGCAATTTACTGTCGCTGTTCTCCAAGACCTTCACCCAGATCTTCCAGCAGACAGCCCCTGGACGGGAGGCAGCCCGAGCCCTGGTGAGACTGCGACAGGGTAAGAAGAGGGTCTCTGATTACGCCATAGAGTTCCGCACTCTAGCAGCAGAGAGTGATTGGAACCAGCCAGCCTTGTTTAATGCATTTCTTGATGGACTTTCTGACACTCTCAAAGACCAATTAGCCCCCCCGGACCTACCTGCAGAGCTGGATTCCCTTATAGCCCTGGCTATAAAGATTTACAAGTGTCTGTATGAGAGAGAGGCAGAACCAGACCCTGCATGTCCCCGCCGCTCCAGCGGAGATGAACTGGAGCGGCTCTTCTTCTTCTTCTTCCTGGCGACGCACTCCTCCTGCTGACTCTATCACAGCGCCTCCCCCAGACACGGAGAAACCTATGCAATTTGGCGGAACCCACCTGACCCTAGAGGAACGCCAGCGACGAGTTTCAGAGGGTCGCTGCATCTACTGTGGCCAACTGGGCCATTTCATCGCCTTCTGCCCGTTAAAAGACCGGGCTCGCCAGTGAAGGTGAGGGCACTGGTGAGCCGTACTTTGACTGTTTCTAATCCCTCTCGTTTTCAACCTCTAGTGTCTCTCATCTCCCCTGCGTTTTCTCTTAAGCACCCAGTCTTAGTTGATTCCGGCTCAGATGCTAACCTAATGAGCTCTGATCTAGCCAGGAAGCTGAGCCTCAAAACCTTCCGCCTCAACCAGCCCCTGGATGCCAGTGCCCTGGACGGCAGGCTATTATGTAAGGTCACCCATCGCGCACACCTGGGCCCGGGCCCGACGCACCCTCTTCTGCAATTCCGAGCGCTACAAGGAGGCGGCTGACTGACGGCCGATCCCTGCCCCCACTTACAGGAGCAGCCAGAGGGTATGACTATCCAATTAAGACATGCCTCTCAGAGTGGAGGCCCAGAAACTCACTCCCGGGTTTGTGGGGCCATTCTCTATTTCCGAAGTCATTAACCCAGTTGCTGTCAAGCTCAAACCCCCCCAGAGCCGTGAGAGTGCACCCATCCTTCCACGTGAGTCAGATCAAACCGGCCATAGAAAGCCCTCTGGTCCCTGCCTCCAGGCCCCCTCCTCCCCCCCGGTTCATCTATGGTGGCCCTGTTTACACTGTCCGCAAGCTCCTGGCGGTCCGGCGTCGGGGCCGGGGCTCCCAATACCTGGTCGACTGGGAGGGATACGGCCCGGAGGAACGTTCCTGGGTCTCAACCAGCAACATCCTGGACCCCTCCCTTATCTGGGACTTCCATCGGGCCCACCCTGGCGACCCTGAGCTGTCTGGAGCCGGCCGTAGGGGGGGGGGTACTGTCACGCCCCGTCTGAATAGTTATCTTTTGTTTCTCCCAGTGTTCTTTGTCTTGTACTTCCTGTTTTATTTTGTTACTCACCTCTTGTCTCATTTCAGGTCCTTTCTCAACAACACGAAAGTGTCCTTGATACCTCAGCAATATGACAGGCTAGTGTTACGCCCATCCGTTTTCATTATTTCTCCTTCGATTCTGAGAAATCATGCTTGTTTTGGTCAATTTCAATAGCGGAAGGCTACGTTAGCGTACCCATGATCCTCAGCGAGTTTGAAAGTCGTGCTGAGTGTCACAAAAAAAAAAGAGGAACATTTGTGTCCGAGTACACGAATCAATAGCTTAAATGTCGCAACTATTTGACGAACTGCTGTGAGACTGGGTAGGTATGTGATATTTGCCGACAAGCTAGATAAGCTTGAGAGCATTGTTAGTGGACTGTAAGTCTGTATTGCAGTTCATAAACAAGACCATGTCTAAAATTGGTGTCAATCTGTTAAAGCTTAGAAAACTCAACAGAGCAACTTCAACCCCGAACTCTTGAGAGTAAGTACCCTCATAGAATAAGTGGGAAATAGATTCAATTTCTGTTTTGCAGAAAGAGCATACAGAAGAAATATCCTCTTTAAAACTATGCAATAATTTATTGCAAGGGTAGTATCTATGTAATACCTTCATGTGAACTTCTTTTATTTTATTTGGAATGAGGAATTTATTAGGGTCTGACCAAACTTACTCTGCTAAGATTTCTGGAAAACTTAAAAACTTTCCATAAAAGAGTCGATTTGGTAAAATAACTGATCTGAGGTCAGTAGTTTTCTGATATGATTATTATTACACGTAGGATCTGATAGGTCTTTCCCACCAATTAAGAGCTTGAGAATTTCTCCACTCATAGGACCATATAGTAATGCACTTTTGATGAGAAATAATAACTTTGCTGATACACTTATAACATTGTTATATTCTTTTCTAGAAATATTCATGTCCTTCATCTGAACAAAATCTTTATAGAGGTTGCCTCTCTCAGTGAGTATATCTAAAACAGAACTGCACCCTTATCCATCCATTCTTTTATATATCTGGACTTGTTTCTAGACAATACATGCTGGTTGTTCCATATTATGCATGAATGTGGAGAAAAATTATGCTTGATGGCAATCATCCAAGCTTCAAGAGCTTGTTTGTAAAAACTGGTAAGCTTGAGAGGCAATTCCAAGATAATAGAAATCTTGGGCCACCATACTTATCAAATATTAAATTGGGACTATAAAACCATTGACAATTATTTCTAGATAAACATTGCTTAATCCAATTGCCCTTGAAAATCTTAATGATTGTTTAAAAGTCTAATGCATTAAAATCCCCTTCAGAGTAGCTTCTAATACATGTTTTTCTTTTAACATACTCAGATTTGTTTTTCCATATAAAGTTAAATAGGAGAGAATCAATGGCTGCACATGTCTTTGGATCAACATAAAGTGAGATGGCAGGGTATACTATTCTTGAGATAACTTCTGCCTTTGACAGCAGCACACGGCCCTGTATGGTAAGGTCTCTTTGCAATCAACAGTTAAAGACTTTTTTTTTGCCTTTTCTATCTTAGGTGAGAAATTGGCAGATACTCTATCAGACACTGACTTATTTATTAAGATACCAAGATATTGTACTGATTTTTTTTACATCTATACCACTTATTGACATCTTATCAGAATTATGTACTATTAAAAATTTGCACTCTGATTAATAGTAATAGTAATAATAGAGAATTTCTTTAAAGACTCCAATATGACCGGCACTTTATCTTAATTCTTTAAAAAGAGACAGGTGTCATCAGCCAGTTGACTAATTATTAAGTTATTTTCTCCTATTTTTATACCTTCAATACTTGTACAATGTACAGTGTATAGGTTAGTAAATTCGGCAGCAATTAAAAATAAAAACGGAGATATCGGACACCTTTATCCAATACCTCATTTAACATCAAAATGAGGTGAAGTACCATTAACTAAAGAGACACTGCTAATGATATTTTTAGAGCATGTGAACAATTTTTCTGAAATTTTCCCCAAAGCCAAAATGAAGTAAAGCTTCACTTATAAATGCATGTTTCACAGTGTCGAAGGCTTTGTAAAAAAGAAAAAGAAAAAAAGAAAAAAGTATAACTGTTTCTCCGTTAATTATATCAGAATAATCTAATAAATCTAGGATTAAATGGATATTATTATGTGTCTGTCCTTCATAAACCCTGACTGAGTTGGTGATATAATTTCGTTCAGACAGGGTTTTAGTCTTTTAGCATACAGTGAAGCGAACAATTTATAACCCGAGTTTAATAATGATATTGGACGCCAATTATCTAAATATAAACTACCTTTGTTTGGTTTATGGATTACAACAATAAGGCCTTGTTTCTCTGATACAGTTAGCTCTCCATTCTCAATATATTCCTTAAAGACAGCCAAAATCATATCATTAATGTCCTCCCAGAAAGTTTTGCAAAATTCAAATGGTAACCCATCAGGTCCAGGACTTTTGTTGGAGGGGCATTCTTGATAACGGTATCAAGTTCATTATCAGTTAAAAGACTTTCACAAAGTTCACTACTTTCTTGAGTTATTTTAGGAATAAATGAGCAAGCTTTATCAAAGAAGGAGCTGCAAGATTGAGGGCCAAAAGAATAAATTTATAATTTTTGATAAAAATTAGAAATAAAAGTGGAGATTGTTTCCTCATCAGTAGTAAGAGTGTTATTGAAATACGATGAATAAGTCTTTTTAGTTTCCCCGCGTCTTTTTTCCAAACTAAAAAAGTACGATGAATTTTTATTTTATCTTCATCATTAGGAAATAGTATATTTAAAATACCATTTATTTCCTTTAAAATGTTAGCATTTCTTGTCATTTTAGTTTTTGAATATTGTTTGCCAAATTTGATGGACATTTTCCTACATTCAAATTTTAAAAATTCCCATTTAGAAATAGAGGGGATATTATTGTATTTAGAAATCACGTCAGGACACAGCGCTGTCGCTCGACACAACCTCTCCGTGGCATTCTTTATTTAGACTGACACAGCATCAAAGGCAGACCCGATCAAACAACCCAGAGCCCGCAGGCATCACCAATCGATCCCAGCACAATAGAACAGCACCAAATCAAATGCAGCACTGTCGATGTGTGCAGACATAACATTTCCCCCCCCCCCCCCCCCCCCGGCAGGATTTCAAACATGAAAGGTTGACACAAAGTCCTCTAGGTGGCCAGGGTGTAAACGTGTGCGAACAGGTGGCGGGGCGGCCTGAGGCTGGGCAGGCCGAGGTGGGGAGGGAGAAGGTAGGGGAAGCTGAGGCCCAGGAATGTCTGGGGCCCGTGTAGGAGCTGCATGAAGCCCCGGGGCGTCTCGCCATGCTGAGGGAATGGCTAAGGTTGTGTCACCAGCTGTGTGTGGCGGAGCTGACACCTTCCGTAGATGACTGGAGTGCCACCGAGTACCATCGCTGAGGAGGTAAGTGGCTGGGCCCAGCTGACGGGTGACTTGGAGAGGAGAGGACCAGTATGAAGCCATTTTATTGTCCCTGTGGGGCCTGCGGCTGCGGACCCTGACCCAGTCTGACACATTGATGTCTGGCACCCTGGTTCGTTGTGACTGGTCAAACCGTTGCTTCATCCTCGTCTGCTGACGAGTGACTGAGGCTCTGACCCCAGAGGGAGGTGCCTGAGGTGTGGAGGGGCGGAGCCTGTCAAGGGGCATGCACAGTTCCCGGCCTAGCATGAGAGAGCGTGGGGAGACGCCTGTGGTCGAGTGCTGTGTGGCACGATAGTGCAGCAGAGTGTGACGGATGGCCTGCGTGAAAGAGCACCCTTGGGCCATGTGTGCTCTGAGGCCGTTCTTCAGTGACTGGTGAAAACGTTCAACGCCGCCATTGGTCTGGGGGTGGTAGTACGCAGTGCGTATATGACGGATGCCCTTGCTTTCGAGATAAGCAGTGAACTCAGCAGAGACCAGCTGAGGGCCGTTGGCAGTGGTGATGGTCTTTGGGAGGCCCCAGCGAGAGAAAAGAGAGTCCAGGAAGTCGATGATGATCTGTGAGGTCACAGTGCCGGAAGTGGTGAGTTCAGGCCATTTTGAGTGTAGATCGTAGGCGACCACCATGAAGCGTTGGTGGTGGGGAACTCCATGGATCTCACCACAAATGTCCAACTGCAGGTGTTCCCAGGGCTGAGAGGGCCAGGCGAGAGGTTGCAGGGGTGGGGGAGCCTGGTGGCCAGTCTTGCCACTCACAAGGCAGGCAGAACAGTCCTTCACCAGAGCCTCAATATCTCTGTCTATCCCCGGCCACCACACCAGGTCTCGGCAGCGCTGTTTCAGTTTCACAATGCCCAGGTGGCCTTCATGCGCTGTATTCAAAACACGTACACGGAGAGCAGCTGGGACCACTGTGCAAAACCCACGTGCCACGCAGGTGTTGTTCCAGCAGGAGAGCTCCTGTCTGACTCGGGCGAACGCAGCCAGCTCCTCTGGGACCTTGTGAGGCCAGCCGTTCTGGATGTAGGTGCGGAGCTGGGAGAGGACAGGGTCCTGTTCGGAGGCTGCCCTCAGCTCCTGCAGAGAGACAGTGGCCTGGAGGGGTGTGTGTAGCATTTGGACAATGTCCTTTTCCACACAGTCAGTGTCCATCTGTGGAGCTGGGGTGGAGATAGAGCATGAGAGCAGGTCGGCGGCAACATTGTCTCTGCCTGGGGTGAACTGCAGGCTGAAGTTGTACTGGTGGAGGTGGTCAGACCAGCGGTGCAGCCTCAGGGGTTTGTGGCCTGTCCCAGATGTGGACAGCAGCGCTGTCAGGGCCTGGTGATCGGTCCTGAGGGTGAAGGAGCGGCCATAGAGGTAGAGGTGCCAACTTTCACAAGCCCAGATACAGGCTAACGCCTCACGCTCACCCACGGAGTACCGCTGCTCGGTCAGGTTGAGGGCACGGGAGGCGAAGGCGATGGGCTTCTCCACACCGTTCTGGGTTTGAGACAGCACAGCCCCTATCGCTGTGGCTGATGCGTCACAGGTCACAAAGGTGGAGCTGGAGATGTCGAAGTGAGCCAACACTGGTGGTGAAGTCAGTTGAGTCTTGAGATCACGCACAGCGTCACTGCATGCCTTTGACCACACCCATGGCTCATCCTTACGCAGCAGCTGGCGCAGGGGGGCTATGGTCGCAGAGTACTGGGGAAGAAACCTCAGGTAGTAACTTGTCATACCCAGGAAGGAGGCGACCTGGGCGGCCGAGCTGGGCTCAGGGATGGCCTGAATGGCGTCCACGTTGGATTGTAGTGGAGTTACACCGCTCACTGACAGCCGGAACCCCACGAAGTCGATGGCTGGCACAGAGAGGACACATTTCTCAGCATTGAGAGTTAGCTTGTGCTTGGACAGAGCTGCGAAGACCATGTTGAGGCGCTTGTCGTGGATTTCACTGGTGGGCCTGTGTACCACTATATCGTCCAGATAAATGGCCACGCCCAGTATGCCAGCCAGCACGGAGACCATGATTTTCTGGAAGCAACTAGGGGCGGAGCTGAGACCGAAAGGCATCCTGGTGTAGCGAAACACTCCTGCATGTGTCACAAAGGCTGTGAGGTTTCGGTTGCTGGGGTGGAGGGGCACCTGTAAGTACCCCTGTCTGAGGTCGAGCTTGGAGAACACCTCAGAGCCATAGAACTGAGCAGTGAGTTCTTCTGAGGTGGGCAGTGGATACTAATCAGGGACCACTGCCTTATTTACTGCACGTAGATCGACGCAGACACGCAGGCCCCCCGACTTCTTCTTAGCCACCACGAGGTTTGAGACCCAAGGTGACGCGTCCACCGGTTCAATGATGCCAGCTTCCAGCAGTTGTTGCAGCTCGGCGGAGACCCCATCACGGAGAGCCAACGGGATGCGGCGCAGTGGTTGGATGACAGATTTCACAGCAGGGTTGAGGAGAGGTTGATGGGCGAAGGCGGAGAGGCAGCCCAGCCCCATAAACAGCGATGGCCACTTCTGCTGCCAAGGTGTGGCAACAGTCAGGATTGCTGCGCCCCTTGTGTCTAAGAGGGAGAACCCCAGGGCGGAGAACAGGTCCAGGCCCATCAGGTTGGCCCCACGGCGTGCCACGTGAAAAACTGCATTGGGCACCAGCTTGGTTCCATAGCGGACAGTCACATGGAGAGAGCCAACCAGATCGATTTTGGAGTCACCATACCCACAGAGGACAGCTGAGGGTGTGGACAGTGGCAGTGAACCGAAAAATTGACTGTAGGTATCAACATTCAGGAGAGACACACCTGCACCGGTGTCCAACAGCAGGGGGATGCACACATCATTAATGTTGACTGTGCATGATTTGAATGACACTGGCCCAGAGCTCACCTTGGGAATGACGGCGGTTGAAGACTGGGGGGTGTGGCCCTCTGACCCAGCCGGGGAAGATCGACAGACGTTGGCAAAGTGATTGTGCTTACCGCAGCTACGGCATGTCTGGCCACGGGCAGGGCAGTTCTGAGCCCTTGAAACATGAGACCGAGACCCACAGTTACCACAGGACTGTTGAGGGCGGGGCCGAGAACGCCGTCGTTGCAGTTGCAAGACGTCCCCAGTGGAGTCGGCGCCCCCCTCGCTCTGGCTTGGTTGCATCCCGAGGGGCAGCCGTGAGTAGAGGGAGGAGTCGTTGGCAGCTTGACTGGAGGTGGCCACTTGCTGTGTATTTAGCATAGCAGCACACTCAGCTGCTCCCTCAACCTGTAGTGCGATGGTAATTGCTCTGGACAGCAGCAGATCGTCTTTTTCCAGCAGGAGAGTCTCACGCACCTTTGCGTTGTTGGTGTGTTCGATTAGCTGGTCGCGAACCATCTCGTCCTGAAGCGCGCCAAACTTGCATGAGCTAGCTAGCCCTCGCAAATTAGCTACGTACTGCCGCACAGACTCACCAGGCAGTTGGTGTCGCTGACGGAATATAAATCGCCGAAGGAGGGCACTCTGTGGAGCAGCGAAATGGGTGCTCATAAGTCCCACAGCTTCGTCAAAGCTTGTGACGTTCCCCAGAGTCCCGAGCACACGATGACCCTCTGCTCCCAAGCAGTGTAGCAACAGAGCCGTCTTCCTAGCCTGGCTCACGTCGTCGAGCCCTGAGGCGATGATGTAATTTTCAAAACTATGTAGCCAGCGAGTCCATGGTACCGGAGGCTCGCCAGGTAATGCCAGGAAGGGGGCAGGTGGTGGGAGAGAGATATCAGCCATCCTCGTCACCAATATTGTATTTAGAAATCACGTCAGGACACAGCGCTGTCGCTCGACACAACCTCTCCGTGGCATTCTTTATTTAGACTGGCACAGCATCAAAGGCAGACCCGATCAAACAACCCAGAGCCCGCAGGCATCACCAATCGATCCCAGCACAATAGAACAGCACCAGATCAAATGCAGCACTGTCGATATGTGTAGACATAACAGATATCATTCCTGGTAATGAGGCTATTTATAATTTTTTTTAATGCCTAAACAATAGGAGGATTGTTGAAGGAAAGAAGAATTAACTTTCCACTATCCTGTAATTCTTTGTTTACTGGATTTTGCATTGGATAGGCCAAGATCAATTCCAACATGGTACGTCAGGGTAGCAGGAGAGCTACTGCTTGAGCATAAGGAGGGGGCCAGAGAACTAGAGATAAGCCCAAGATCGATGCGAGATTTCTTAGATAATCAGCCTTGAACCATGTACATGAATCAGATGAGTTTGGATGCACAAATCTGAAAGCATCTAATAATGATAGATTGTGGCGGATACCAGGGGCTATGCCTCTCACCCAGCAGGACTGTGAGCTGGGGGCGTGGTTTACGTTCCCGGGTTGGCCGGTGCAGGGTTGTTCCTGCTGCAGTTGGTTTTTGGAGTTGAGGAATAAACATCAAACTCGCCTTGGTCTCATGTGTTTTTCCTCATTCCTGCCCCATTGGTGACCCCGAATTGAACATGTTTGGAGCCGAAGATGTGTGTGAATCCACTTCGGCCACGCCGCCCCAACTCTCACAGCCGGCCGTTCTCGCCGCGGCTGTGAAACTCCCAGATTTCTGGCAGAGCGACCCGGCCTCGTGGTTCCAGCATGTCGAGGCGCTGTTCCACCTGCGTGGAATCTCCGCGGACGACTCCAGATACTATTTGGTCGTCGCTGCGCTGGACCAGCAGTCCACACGCCGGGCCATGCAGCTGTTGCGCGCCCCTCCGCAACACGATAAATACGTCGCCCTCAAACATCTTCTGCTCCGGAGGTACAGCCTATCTGCCGCAGAGAGGGCAGATAGAATCCTTTCCCTATCCGGTTTGGGCGACGGGACGGCTGTGGATCTCATGGACAATATGCTGTCGCTGCTAGGCTCAGACGAAGGTGGGTTCCTTTTCCCGCACGCTTTCCTGCGCCAGCTCCCGTCTCCTGTGCGCGCGGCTTTGTCTAACTCCCCGTGTCTGGCCGCTGGTGACTGCCGAGGTTTGGCTGAGGAGGCCGATCGGGTCCTGCTGGCTACCAGACGGTTCTCTGTGCAGAGTGTGGCATCGGAGCCTCTGCAGCCGACGTCGGAGGACGCGGACCCGGCGGTGGTGGCTGGAGTGACTGCCCGGAGACGGCGCGGGAGAGGCCTCTGTTTCTTCCACCAGCGGTTCGACGGCAAGGCGAGGCGCTGCGTCCCTCCGTGCACGTTTGAGGCGGCGGGAAACTCCAGGGCCAGCGCTCAGTAGCAGCTGTGGGCGCTGGCGGTCGTAGTGAGTTGCTCTTCGTTAAGGACTCGATGTCAGGAAGACGGTTTCTGGTGGACTTAGGCTTGCAAAAGAGCCTACTCCCTCCTGCTAACACAGACAGGTCGGCCGAAGGCGGCGGCCCACAGTTAAGTGCAGCTTACGGTTCGTCCATTGCGACGTTTGGCACAAGGTTGGTGACTGTTTGCTTCCACGGGCGCCATTTTGAGTGGGACTTTGTAGTCGCCGCCATTACGGTTCCTATTATCGGCGCAGATTTTCTGTGTGCTAATGGTCTGCTGGTTGATGTTTTAAACCGCCATTTAATTGATGCTGTGTCTTTAGCCACTGTTCCGTGCGAGACAGGGGGAGCCGGGCCGTTAACACATGCTAACTTTTTAGCATTAGGTGATGTTTTTCAGCGTTTGCTGGCGGATTTTCCATCGGTGACTACGCCTGCCTTTTCCACCGCGGTTACTAAACACGGGGTAGAACATTTCATTCCCACGGTGGGACCGCCAGTTTTTGCGCGCGCGCGGCGCCTCGACACGGTAAAATTGGCTATATAGCTAAGGAGGAGTTCGCCATCATGGAGCGTCTGGGTATAGTGAGGCGTTCCAACAGCCCGTGGGCCTTGCCGCTTCACATGGTGCCCAAGGCGGATGGGTCGTGGCGGCCTTGCGGCGATTTTCGCCGCCTGAACAACGTCACCGCCAATGACCGCTATCCCATCCCACACATACAGGACTTTTCCATACGCCTGGCAGGTACCACTATCTTCTCTAAGGTGGACCTGGTGCGCGGCTATCATCAGGTTCCCGTGCGCGCAGAGGACGTGCCCAAGACAGCAGTGATCACCCCGTTTGGGCTTTTTGAGTTCATGCGCATGCCTTTTGGCTTGAAGGAGGCAGCGCAAACCTTTCAGAGGCTGATGGACTCGGTGTTGCGTGACCTTGCTTTTGTGTTCGTTTATCTCGACGACATATTAGTGGCCAGTCCGTCAGCTGAAGAGCACCTGGCGCACCTGAAACAGGTTTTCCGTCGTCTGGACGAACACGGCCTGATAGTCAACCCGGCCAAGTGTCAGTTTGGACTGCCGGTGATTGACTTCTTGGGTCACCGCATTTCGCCGCAAGGCGCGGTCCCGTTGCCTTCTAAGGTCCAAGCGGTGGCGGAATTTCCTCGCCCAGTCTCTGTTAAGGCATTGCAGGAATTCTTGGGCATGGTGAATTTCTATAACCGTTTCCTCCCTCGCGCTGCCCACCTCCTTCAGCCACTTTACGAAGCCCTGCGGCTTAAGAAGGCTAACGACCCTGTCGACTGGGCTCCCGAACAGGTCCAGGCCTTTGACGGAGCTAAGTGTGCCCTGGCTAACGCTGCCCTCCTCGCCCATCCCGGCGCAGCCGTTATGGCAGGCTGCTTAAGCCTCCAGTGAGACACTAATTTTCTTTCCAGGAGTCCCTTCTGGTTGTTCGGGGGGGGGGGGGCTGTGTGGCGGACACCAGGGGCTATGCCTCTCACCCAGCAGGACTGTGAGCTGGGGGCGTGGTTTACGTTCCCGGGCTGGCCGGTGCAGGGTTGTTCCTGCTGCAGTTGGTTTTTGGAGTTGAGGAATAAACATCAAACTCGCCTTGGTCTCATGTGTTTTTCCTCATTCCTGCCACAAGATGACTACAAAAATTATTAATAACTAAGTTTAAGTTACTTGTTCTGCCTCTTGGGGGAGATCTGCCAACATACAAATCTGAGGCCTCATTGAAGTCACCGACAATAATAATGAGTGTGGCTAAAGGAAATCTATCTTTTTAGAGTGAGTATATTGGTAGACAATTCTTGAAGGAGTATGTTATTTGGAGTGGTCCTAAAAATAGTGATTGTTTCGTCAACAACCATAAACATAATGAACGAATCATCAGTTTGAATAAGCGTTAAAATCCATCTTCCGTCAGATGAAAGTTGTATTTCAATAATAGATCCATGAAAGCTGCAATCAAATAAGATCATAATGCCCCCCTGAATGATTAGAACCATCACCAAAAAAAAGATATTTTCCACCCCACTGATTGCGCTAAACTGTTTCATCTCTTTGACAATGTGTTTCTGGTAAAAAGTAAATGTATTTTTTTGGCCTTACAAAACAAAAACAAGGCTTTTCTTTTGGTTATTTATTTTATCCCTCGTACATTAAGAGAAAAACAAGAAAGAGAAAATTGTGACATAATATAAAAAAAAGTGACCTTCTAGGTAGAGACTTGAAAGTGTGTAACCTAAAACTGGGGGGGGGTTTCAAAACTGAGAAATATGATATACCCCTATGTTAAACTGTACTGCAGACTCAAACACGATATTGCAAAACTGAAAGGGATACATTTTCTCCAACATTGTAAAATGAAATAGGAGGCAAAAGTTCCTGAATGTGGGAAACGAAAGGCAAAGTAGAAAGTGCTTAACTTAATGAGCATTGCCCCGCAACAAAAACAAATAATGGAACAATGAGTAAAGTGTCTTTCAGTGGCTTAGCCTAAATATAGAGGAAATAATTCAGAATCTTCAATCAATGGATAAAAAATAGGGACTGGAGATTAACAGTTTCATTAGGAAAGAAAATAAATCATCTTGTAAAAAGCGGGGGGGGGGTGCAGTCAAGGAGACATTCTGTATAGAAAGGAGACTGGTGCCTCTTGCTGATAATAAAAATAAATAAAATATATGTAGAAAATGAAAAAGAAAACGTACATGACCCTTCTAAAACAGCCCCAGGCATACTGTCTAAACAGTGTAGAAAAATGCGATGTTCTTGAGTCCCTTGAGCTTTCATATTATCACAAACTGACAGTAACATCAGACTTCACAAACTAACAATAACCTCGGCAACTAAACATAATCTCCTTTAAGATAAAGTTAAATTCCATTTATGATAAACTTAATAAAAGAAATCTCCCAGAAACCTCAATAGAGAGAATATCCATCCATCCATTATCCTAACCGCTTATCCTGTTCTCAGGGTCGCGGGGATGCTGGAGCCTATCCCAGCAGTCATTGGGTGGCAGGCAGGGAGACACCCTGGACAGGACGCCAGGCCATCACACAGGGCCTACACACATATACACACATATATATAATCACACACACACACACACTCAACATTCATACCTAGGGGCAATTTAGTATGTCCAGTTCACCTGACCTACATGTCTTTGGACTATGGGAGGAAACCGGAGCACCCAGAGGAGACCCACATAGACACGGGGAGAACATGGAAACTCCACACAGAGGATGAACAGGGACAACCCCCAAGGTTGGACTACCACAGGGCTCGAACCCATGACCTTCTTGCTGTGAGGCAAGCGTGCTAATCACTGCACCACCATGCCGCCGGGAGAGAATATATCAAGTGGTAACCTTGGCATGGGATAAGACAGCTACTGAACCATCTGGTGATGTGGTGACATCTTGTTTAGAGATCTTCCTTCCAGTGATGATAGCGAATGGACCACTGTAACCAGCCAACTTCCCTTCTTTTCTTGCTTGTTCCACAAGTGGCCACAGCTTGGCTCTTGCATCTTTTACGTGTTGTGTTAAGTCCTCTGTGATCTTGATTTTTTTTTTTTGGGCATCCGCCCATACACAATCACGATATGTCTGAGACAGAAACTGTACAATAATGCAGTGTGGTTGCGTGTTAGTACCACTCTTGTTGCTCTTATCCTTCTTGGGCCCAATTCGATGTGCCACATCCACAGAGTTTTTGAGGGAATCCTAGATTCCTGGTGAGACTCTGGATAGTAGAGCAATCACGGTCATCTTAACGTTTTCGCTTTCTCGTTCTGGGACACCAGATATCTTCAAGTTCCATCTTCTCTTGTAGGCATCGATTTTATTTATCCGGTCTCATGGCACATTGTTCTCTGTCGTTAGAGATTGGACCCTCTGCTCCAGCTCTGTCATGTTAGTAGTGAGATCCCTCACCTGCTCCACAACTCCAACATAAATGGACAGAGTACGGATGGTGTCGGTGTTCTTGTTGACCCATTTCTCAATATGGACCTATTTAACATCCGTACACTCCAAGCGGTCACAAAAATGACATCTGAGCACATCATCGAGTTACAGTATGCAGATGATTGTGCAGTTGAGGCACTGCAAGCTACCCTTGTAGCTGCTGCAAGGGCGTATGTTAGGCTGGGGCTCTCTATAAACATGGCAAAGACTGAAGTAGTATGCCAGCGGGCATCTTCTCCTCCATCTCATTCACCAACCTTCACCATCTCCAACAAAGCACTTGCAACAGTGGAATCCTTCAAATACCTGGGCAGCTTCCTCTCTGATGACTGCAGCATCGACAGGGAGATACAAAACCGGATTAAACAAGCATCATCCTCTTTTGGCAGACTTAGGAGAAGGGTCTTACAAAACAAAGGCCTCAATCTCCACACCAAAATATCTGTCTACTTGGCAGTTGTCATCACGACTCTCCTCTACAGCTGTGAGGCGTGGACCCTGTACAGCCACCACCTCAGGTTGCTTGAGGCCTTCCACATCAGATGCCTACAATGCATCCTGAGGATAACCTGGCGGGACCGAGTGCCCCATACTAAAATACTCCGCAAGACCAACTGCATGGGCATGGAGGCTACCGTCACCCAGCACCAACGTCGCTGGCTCGGTCACATCATCAGGATGCCAAAAGAACGCTTACCGCGTAAAGTGCTGTATGGACAGCTACAGCTTGGCCGCCGCTTGGCAGGGGGCCAGAAAAACAGTACAAAGACCAAATGAAGAACATCATAAAAAAGTGCGGCCTGAACCCGAGCCAGCTGGAAGACACTGCTGCCCAACGCTCCATCTGGCAGCAGCTCTGTCAACAAGGGGTGCAAAAGCTCGAGAAGGACCAAGGTGATCGGCGGACCAGGAGATGGCTGAAGAGACATGAAGCCAGTACCACACCTACATCCCCAGTCAGTGATCTCACCTGTTCTGTCTGTGGCAGACAGTGTGGATCACAGATTGGGCTTTACAGCCATAAGAATACTCACAAGTGACAGAGGCAGGATTGTCATCATTGGACACGATGGACAACCTTAAGCAAGTATAGTGTAAGGCACGTTATATTTGTTATACCCACGCGGCCCCGTCCATCCAACCCCTGTCCCTGTCCCCTGTTCCTTATTTCCATTTCAAGGTGTTAGCAACCCTATCCAGGGCCGCTCTTCAGATAACTTTCTTACGCGGACTGTTCCCAGCTGTCACTATAAGAGACTGATATTAGGCTGAGTTGTTGTCGGCGGGCTGTTGCGTGTAGTCGTGTACACATTTTACTCTCTCCAATACAGTCTCCATATCTTCCTCTTTATTTAACTTGTTATCCATTGTGATTATCTTTCCAGGCGGACGTAATGTTAAGCTAGCAAGAGTGAGCTATGTTAGCAAGCACGGTTTTCCCAAATAGAAGAGCAAAAATTTGGTCAGAAGCACATTAAAAAGTTCTCATGAAGCCACTTCTTCATCAGACAGCTCTTTTCAGTTGTTTTAACTTTGAAGGGGTAATTAAATCCCATGTTTGCCCTAAGTGGTGGTCTGCTGTATAAAACCGCGTATTACACTGATGCCATCTTGGCTGTCCGAACTCTGTTTCATGTAATCTCACGCGTCGAAATCCCGAAAGAAATTTTAACGAACCAGGGCACATCGGTTACGTCATATACACTACGCGAACTATACGAGTTATTGAGTACAAAATCGATCCGCATTAGTGAGGTATCGCCCCCAAACAAACGGTCACATGGAGAGATTTAATAAAATACAAAAAAATATGATGTAGGAGGTGCCCAAGGCCTCCACGGGGCTTTTCACCTTTGAGCTGCTGTTTGGTAAAAAAAAAACTTATAGGAACGGTGGTGGGAAGCACACAGGTTTACAGCATACCAGGTAGGGACATAGCAGACACAATAAGTAGCATCAGAGACACAACTGACTTTATGAAGGGAGAAAAAGGAGGGATAGATATTAATTTAGATTTGAATAAAGCATGGCCCTGTGAAGGCCTGGCGTCCTGTCCAGGGTGTCTCCTCCTGCTGTCCAGTGACTGCTGGGATAGGCTCCAGCATCCCCTGACCCTGAGAGCAGGATAAGCGGTTTGGCCAGTGGATGGTTGGATGGATGAATAAAGCATTTGATAGGGTAGATCACAGATATTTATACAAGGTGTTAGAGAAATTTGGTTTTGGACATAGGCTTGTAGGATGGATTAGAAGGATGTACGATGGGGCAGTAAGTTGTATTAAAATCAATGGGATAGTCACAGACACGTTTATAATAGAGAGGTCAGTCAGGCAAGGGTGTCCCCTATCGGCTCTGCTGTACTCCTTGTCGGCAGAACCGATAGCGGCACTATTGAAGGGACATGATAGAATTAGGGATATAGAGTTACTAGGAGGGCAAGAGAGTTTAGTTTATCAGTATGCAGATGACACGCCAGTTACAGTAAGGGACAAGGAAAGTGTAGTTGAGGTATTAGATAGTTTAGAGCTGTATGGGAGGGCATCAGGGGCTAAAGTAAATATAGATGTCAGAAGTTATGTACTATGTAGGGGCAAGTAAAGAAAATTTAGGAATAGGGTTAAAAGAGAATTAGAGATTATTTCAGGGTGTTAGGTGTGAATTTAGGGATTGAGGATAAGGAAGGGGAGATATACAGTAGAAATATTAAGATGAAGACGTTTGGGGTTTTAGAAACTTAGAGGGTTGAAGCTGAAAGGGAAGGTGGTGGTTGTCAATGAATTAGTTATGAATATGAATATGTTATGTGTTGGATGTGCCTGAGAGAGTGTTGAAGGAATAGGAGAGAATGGTGAGTGAGTTTCTGTGGGATGGGAAGGGAGTTAGGATAGCAAGGGGGATGATGGAAAATGACTATGAAGATGGTGGGTTGAATTTAATCAATTTAGGGGTGAAAAAGAAAGCACTTAGGCTGAAAATAATGGTTAGCTTTTTAAAGAAACAAGAGGGATCATATATGGAAGGTGCTTTTAAGGGAGGCAATCTATAAATGGTGGGTGTGGGGAGAGTGGAGTGTATATGCATCTGAAGAAAGGTATGTTGAGTGGAGTGTCTGAGTTTTACAAGGAGGTGCTGGAAGCATGAGGAGAGTTTGTGAAATGTGTGCAGTATGAATGTAAGAAGGTGGAGCAGGTGTGGGAACAACCAGTGTTTTTTAAATCCAAAAATCCCATTTGAGGGGAACACAATTTTCAACAAGGTGATTTGGAGAGTGAGGTTTAGGAAGATAAGGAATTTAGTGTATAAGTATGTACCAAGGTTATGAGGTAGTGGTAGATGAAGTGAAGGGAAGGGGTGATGGTTGGGAATGACGGAGAGGATATTTGGAAAGATCAAGGGGGGGCGGGGGGAATGCCGAGAGAATGGGTCAGTATGATTGAGAGAAGCTGTGCTGGATGAGGAAGGGGAGGATAGAACTGTATGCGGGAGAAGTAGAGAGGAGAGTGAGTCTGATGAGTGTGAAAATGAGAGTGATGTATAGATGTGTTTAAGAGGGAAAGAAGAAGAAAGAAGACCGGCTGTGGAGAAACTGTTGGAGAGGGTTATGAATGAGATGGATTTAGGGAGGATATGGAGTAATCTGAGAGTGAAGTAGAACAGTGTTGAATGTGAGAATTTTGATTTTTATTGAGGCATAATAGGGTGTTCAGTAATTTAATAATTAGTGAGTTTGATGTGAATGTGAAGAAAGAATGTTATGTGTGTGGTGTGCAAGTGGAAACATTTCTGCATGAGTTTATTGAATGTTGTGAACTGAAGGGGTACGTGTTGAAAATGAAAGAATTGATAAGTAGATGGTGGAGAGGTGGCTTTGTTGAGAGAATGGAATGGAGAGAATTGCGGTTGTTTGGGGTGACTGGCAAAGTGCTGGGATAGGTGCCAGCATCCCCGCAACCCTGAGAGCAGGATAGGTCGTTTGGATAATGGATGGATGGTTGGATGTTTTATGCCATGCAAGGGTTGCTGTCAAGTTGGGGAGGAATATGGCCCATTATGAAAAGAGGAAAGTTGAGGTATGGGATGTTTTTAATAGTATAATGGAAAGAGATGTAAATATGTTGTATAGTTATGTCAGGGAAGAAGAGTTTAATTAGGGGGGGGGTTGTGGAGAGGAGCACTTTTATTGTGATTGGGGAAAAAAGGAGGGTGATGCTAGATTTTGGTAAAATGGTGTAGTGTGTGGGTTAAGATGTATTGGGGATAATGGTATATATGTATTTTTTGTTTGATTTCCTTGATTTGGTGGGGGTCTGTAGACTGGAAGCCATGTCAAAGCCTACAGATTCCCTCACTATTTTCTGTCTTGTCTATATGTGTGTTAATATTTGATTTGGTGGGGGGCCTGTGGGATGGAAGCCATGCAAAAGCTTGTAGGTTACTGCACTATTGCACTGTCTTGTCGATCTGTGGTTTTTGAATTGGATTTCTTTGATTTGGTAGGGGGCCTGTGGGCTATAAGCCATGCTAGACATGTTACTTAACTATTTTTCTGTCTTGCCTAACTGTTTTAAACTTTAGTTGAATGTCTTATATCTTGTGTTTTCTTCTTGTTCTAATAATTGAGTATATATCTGTGTGAATAGTTTAAAAAAGGAAAGATGTGTTTTATGCATGTTTTTTCATAATAATAATAATAATAATAATAATAAAAAGAACGCCAAGAGGTGTGTTGGACCTGATTAAAGAAAGCTGGGAGAGTGGTCAAAGTGCAAGTAAAAATGAAATAAAGCACGTCCTGGATCGGAGAGCAAATCTCCATATACTTGTGCTGTTATCACTGGAGAATTCGCAGGAATGGCAGTAGGGCCTGGCTGCATCAATTTGCACAGGGAGAGAAAGTCCACATGCTTCCTCCGATACATGTGGAGTCGCCAGCCGCTTCTTTTCACCTGGCAGTGAGGAGTTTCGCCAGGGGACGTAGCGCGTGGGAGGATCATGCTATCTCCCCCCGAACAGGCGCTAGTGCAGCGACCAGGACACATACTCACATCTGTCTTCCCACCCGTGCTAGACACGGCCAATTGTGTCTGTAGGGACGCCCGACTAAACCCCGGTGATCCCCGTGTTAGTAGGCGACGGAACAGACCGCCATGCTACCCGGACGCCCGGCTGGGTGCTGTTTTGTCTCAGGAGATGGGGGATCAACCGCTCAGGGTCGACTGCCCAGCGCTGTACATTAGTCGCAAACTGACGGAGAGAGATTAAATTCTGCACCGTGCCGGGCCATCAAATGGGCTGTCAGCGCCCTCCACTTCCACCTCCTGGGGCGCTCATTCACCCTGTGTTCAGACCATGCCCCACTCCAATGGCTCCACTGCGTGAAGGATGCCAACGCGCGGATCACCCGCTAATATCAGGCGTTACGGCTGTTTAAGTTCAAGGTGATCGTGACCAATTTCGCGAGAGTCGTGCGGTGGGGGGCGGGGTATGTGGAGCGGGGTGTGGTTTAGCCTCAGCCACAAGTGGAGCGCAAGGTGGTGTGGGTCACGGAGGAGCAGACACGATGGCGGGGTTGATTGATGATCAGCCCCAGGTGTGCCTGACTTAGTGTCTCTTCATATTCTACAGTGAAACTGGGTCCGACGGACTGGCACGCTGACACACACGTGGACGCAGGCGAGCGCCAGGAAAGCCCAGAGACAAAGAGGAAGGGGTCTCCGAAGCTGCTCAGCACCAGCCGGTGCAGCATGGAAAGACATTGCACTCTGTGAGAAAAAGCGCATATAAAAGAGCCCCTGTTTTTCGCCAAAGCTGTGTCTGTCCTCCATCTCTAGACCTTCCTGTGGCGTGAGCATTTGCCAGAGTATCATTTTATTCAGATTTGATTTGTTTTTTTTTGTTATTCGGTAATTTTCCTTTTCATTATCCTGAAAAGCACTTTGTAATATTTGTTTTCATGCTAATAAAGATTACTGTTAGTCGAGATGTGCAGGATGGTCCTAAACCAGAGGCACCTGTTTTGTTCAGAGTTGAGTAAATAATGAAAGGAGTCAATATATATTTTAAGGCTACTCATCAATTACAGATGAATTTGTTTATTAATAGAAAAAAAATCAACTTACCAGTAGTAATAATGCTGACCTCAAACAACACTAATAATGAGGTTTCTACAAGTTTGGGCTGCATTGCTTATCAATTAAGCGTGAGGAGCCGCAACATTTTTTTTCATAACTTTGTGTATTTTTATGTTTTGTGTCTTTATAAATGCATATATGAGTGGTTTGGGGGTAAATGCGTGTTTACTTGTCTTCTCACAAACTGACTGCCTTTGATTTCCAAGCATAAGACTAGGGCATAATTGTGACACTTTAAAAGAACAGGGCTTTTATCACTCAGATAGGGCATTGCTTTGATGAGTGCATCTTTATATCTTCAAAGAAGAAGAGAAGAAAAACAGAGAAATGGGGGAGAGGGATTAAATAAGTATTTCTAAACGTGCCTTCCTCAGAAGCCTCTTAATCCTCTCATGATGCTCACAGTGGAGGAGGAGAGCAACATTAATGGTCAAAGTAGAGTGTGTTGACTACATGTCAGCTCATCATGAGTCACACCAAATTGGGAAAACTTGTTTTACTGCAGCATTTTAGCTGACAATGCCTTGCATCAAATGGGCCTGTTGTGAAGTATGTTTCACTATTTTGATATGAAGCACCTCATGACTCACTCACTCACTCGCTCACTCACAAACTGGCATTTAGTATCACATTTAGCTGTACCATACGCATAGATTCAGGGAAAGAGGATTGTGACTGTGTACATGTAAAATATACACTCACTGGCCACTTTATTAGGTACACCTTGCTAGTACCGGGTTGGACCCCCTTTTGCCTTCAGAACTGCCTTAATCCTTCGTGGCATAGATTCAACAAGGTACTGGAAACATTCCTCAGAGAATTTGGTCCATATTGACATGATAGCATCACGCAGTTGCTGCAGATTTGTCGGCTGCACATCCATGTTGCGAATCTCCCAGTCCACCACATCCCAAAGGTGCTCTATTGGATTGAGATCTGGTGACTGTGGAGGCCATTTGAGTACAGTGAACTCATTGTCATGTTCAAGAAACCAGTCTGAGATGATTCGAGCTTTATGACATGGCGCGTTATCCTGCTGGAAGTAGCCATCAGAAGATGGGAACACTGTGATCATAAAGGGATGGACATGGTCAGCAACAATACTCAGGTAGGCTGTGGTGTTGACACAATGCTCAATTGGTACTAAGGGGCCCAAAGTGTGCCAAGAAAATATCCCCCACACCATTACACCACCACCACCAGCCTGAACCGTTGATACAAGGCAGGATGGATCCATGCTTTCATGTTGTTGACGCCAAATTCTGACCCTACCATCCGAATGTCGCAGCAGAAATCGAGACTCATCAGACCAGGCAACGTTTTTCCAATCTTCTATTGTCCAATTTTGGTGAGCCTGTGCGAATTGTAGCCTCAGTTTCCTGTTCTTAGCTGACAGGAGTGGCACCCGGTGTGGTCTTCTGCTGCTGTAGCCCATCTGCCTCAAGGTTCGACGTGTTGTGCGTTCAGAGATGCTCTTCTGCATACCTCGGTTGTAATGAGTGGTTATTTGAGTTACTGTTGCCTTTCTGTCAGCTCGAACCAGTCTGGCCATTCTCCTCTGACCTCTGGCATCAACAAGGCATTTTCGCCCACAGAACTGCCGCTCACTGGATATTTTCTCTTTTTCGGACCATTCTCTGTAAACCCTAGAGATGGTTGTGCGTGAAAATCCCAGTAGATCAGCAGTTTCTGAAATACTCAGACCAGCCCGTCTGGCACCAACAACCATGCCACGTTCAAAGTCACTTAAATCACCTTTCGTCCCCATTCTGATGCTCGGTTTGAACTGCAGCATATCGTCTTGACCATGTCTACATGCCTAAATGCATTGAGTTGCTGCCATGTGATTGGCTGATTAGAAATTTGCGTTAACGAGCAGTTGGACAGGTGTGCCTAATAAAGTGGCCGGTGAGTGTATATGCTACTGTAAGATTTTTTTTGTGTAACATATCATATATCATATAACATCATTGTCATTGGTAAGAAAATTGGCAAAATATATTTTTCTACTGCTATTTTCTCTTAGCCTCACCCTCATATTCTATCACTTAGTATTACCCATGCAGTGTCATACATGGTATAGGATTTCACAGTAAAGCCATCAACAGAGATGCAAGTAAGATGTGCTCTATCAACTTTAACATGCTCAGGCAAATCAAATCTTTTAATAAAAGTTTTTACGTGTTTCTGATGTGGCAGCTCTTTTGTATAGCTGCAAAAGCTCTGATTTTACAATGTCCATATTAAGCGTCTAGTCAGGATATTTTGTAAATAATATGTAATGCTAGCTACTCAATTAAAAAAGTGCAATCAATCCTAGGCCTATAATTACATTTACAAATGAAGACAATGATCTTATATTCTGCTCACAATAAAGTCGCACAACAGATACTGATATTGAAATTGAAACATTGAAATTGATAGCTTGGTGTCAGAGTTCATCTGGAACAAAAAGTCCCTAGGCTTGGTAGAACTTCATTGCAAAGATGCCAAAGTTTAGATTTTATTACTGTGCAGCCAACTTAAGAATATTACAGTATTGGACTCAGTTTGAGTACTCCCCTTCATCCCCTGCATGGCTGGATTTAGAAAACTCTTCCTCTAGTCCTGCCTCATTGACAACTCTTGCATATGTACATTTAAGCTTCTCTTCTTCTTCTTACTCTAAAAATACTATTGTTAAATCATCATTAAGGATCTGGAACTGGTTTATTAGATTACATTTTGGTTTACAGTCTTCTTCTCTATGGGCTCCAGTTGCAGCTAACCCGGTCTTTTCCCCCTCCCTAATGGGTAGAGGTTTTTTTCCACTGGTCTACTCTGGGTATCAGAGCATTCAGAGATGTATATATAGGAAATATATCTGTGTCATTCGAACAACTACACTACCGTTCAAAAGTTTGGGATCACCCAAACAATTTTGTGTTTTCCATGAAAAGTCACACTTATTCACCACCATATGTTGTGAAATGAATAGAAAATAGAGTCAAGACATTGACAAGGTTAGAAATAATGATTTGTATTTGAAATAAGATTTTTTTTACATCAAACTTTGCTTTCGTCAAAGAATCCTCCATTTGCAGCAATTACAGCATTGCAGACCTTTGGCATTCTAGCTGTTAATTTGTTGAGGTAATCTGGAGAAATTGCACCCCACGCTTCCAGAAGCAGCTCCCACAAGTTGGATTGGTTGGATGGGCACTTCTTGCGTACCATACGGTCAAGCTGCTCCCACAACAGCTCAATGGGGTTCAGATCTGGTGACTGCGCTGGCCACTCCATTACCGATAGAATACCAGCTGCCTGCTTCTGCTCTAAATAGTTCTTGCACAATTTGGAGGTGTGTTTAGGGTCATTGTCCTGTTGTAGGATGAAATTGGCTCCAATCAAGCGCTGTCCACTGGGTATGGCATGGCGTTGCAAAATGGAGTGATAGCCTTCCTTATTCAGAATCCCTTTTACCCTGTACAAATCTCCCACCTTACCAGCACCAAAGCAACCCCAGACCATCACATTACCTCCACCATGCTTAACAGATGGCGTCAGGCATTCTTCCAGCATCTTTTCATTTGTTCTGCGTCTCACAAACGTTCTTCTTTGTGATCCAAACACCTCAAACTTGGATTCATCCGTCCACAACACTTTTTTCCAGTCTTCCTCTGTCCAATGTCTGTGTTCTTTTGCCCATCTTAATCTTTTTCTTTTATTGGTCAGTCTCAGATATGGCTTTTTCTTTGCCACTCTGCCCTGAAGCCCAGAATCCCGCAGCCGCCTCTTCACTGTAGATGTTGACACTGGTGTTTTGCGGGTACTATTTAATGAAGATGCCAGTTGGGGACCTGTGAGGCGTCTGTTTCTCAAACTAGAGACTCTAATGTACTTATCTTCTTGCTCAGTTGTGCAACGCGGCCTCCCACTTCTTTTTCTACTCTGGTTAGAGCCTGTTTGTGCTGTCCTCTGAAGGGAGTAGTACACACCGGTGTAGGAAATCTTCAATTTCTTAGCAATTTCTCGCATGGAATAGCCTTCATTTCTAAGAACAAGAATAGACTGTCGAGTTTCAGATGAAAGTTCTCTTTTTCTGGCCATTTTGAGCGTTTAATTGACCCCACAAATGTGATGCTCCAGAAACTCAATCTGCTCAAAGGAAGGTCAGTTTTGTAGCTTCTGTATCGAGCTAAACTGTTTTCAGATGTGTGAACATGATTGCACAAGGGTTTTCTAATCATCAATTAGCCTTCTGAGCCAATGAGCAAACACATTGTACCATTAGAACACTGGAGTGATAGTTGCTTGAAATGGGCCTCTATACACCTATGTAGATATTGCACCAAAAACCAGACATTTGCAGCTAGAATAGTCATTTACCACATTAGCAATGTATAGAGTGTATTTCTTTAAAGTTAAGACTAGTTTAAAGTTATCTTCATTGAAAAGTACAGTGCTTTTCCTTCAAAAATATGGACATTTCAATGTGATCCCAAACTTTTGAACGGTAGTGTATCTGAGAAATACTCACTTTAAAAACCACATTTTTTAGATACTTGCAAATTCGTAGTTTTGTCCGTAATATTAGTTCTCAATTTCCCAATCTCCTGGATGCCACTCCTATTGACCCCTTTTAAAGACCCTCACCTTGCACAAAGGGGATTATATCTGGTATCTATGGTCTGATTTCCTTGCTGCGCCCCTCTTCATTACAACATATCAAGAGGGGATGCGAGGAGGACCTGGGAGTAGCGATCACAGAAGACCAGTGGGAGGTAATTCTATGGCGGGTCCGCTCTTTAATTTGTTCTAGACATGGACTGATTCAATGTAAAATTGTACACCATACACATTTAACTAAAATTAGGTTAGCTAAGATTCATGATAACATTGATCCCACCTGTGACAGATGCCATCAGGCCCCAGCCACATATAGTCACATGTTTTGGTCCTGCCCTTCCCTATTAAATTTTTGGTCAGACATTTTTAAAACAATTTCAAATTGTGTTGAGATTCCAATTAGCCCGACAGCTTTAACAGCTTGCTTTGGTGTCCCTCCTGCTGACCTGCCATTACCATCATATAAAGCAGACCTGGTAGCTCTCACAACTCTTCGAGCCAGCACCTCATTTTATTACGGTAGAAATCACCCACTCGTCCGTCTCACTCTGTGGCTCAGGGACATTTTGTATTTTATTAAGATGGAGACAATAAGATGTGTCACAAAGGATTCAAAAACCAGATTTAATAAAACATGGGGTCCTTTCTTTAAAATTGTTAAGGAACTGCGGTCACTTGACACCCCATAAACTTGGAGTAATCTATTTACATGAGTGGTGATATGGGTGTATCCCTTAACTTTTTTTTTTACCATTATATTTTTTTCTGTCTAATCTATAATTTCATTTTATAATATTTGTTCATTTGTCTTGAGTATACAAGCTGTGGATTTTTTCTAATTGGCTAGGCAGCGAGGCTATGTTTGTTTTTGTTTTTTTTTGTTCTATGCTGAATTTTGGTTGCTGTTTTTTTCTGGGTTTTTTTTCTATGTAAATGCAAACATTGACTTCATATATGTATATACAATATTTTGATTGTACAATTTCAATAAAAAAGTTGTGGAAAAAAAAGTCACACAACAGTTGTGCTTTGCATCTATGACACCCTGTGTCTTTTTTTCTTTTAATGACTATGAATGATCTGATAGCGGTAAAAAGAGACACAGCATTTAATTCAATGCAACCTTCATGAATCTGTTTAAAGTCTGTTTATCACTCTGCTCTCATACATACCAGCATCCCACCAAACAACAGTTATGGGGAGTGGAAAATAATTTTGAATTTGGGGATCTCATCTTCTGCTTTCTTCTCTCGCTGAAATATTCTGAAAATGCTGACAGTGAAAAGAGGCACCCTTGAGGTTTGATTGAGGTTCGACGTTTTTGATAAAAACAATTTCATTCTTTTTAGTTTATTCTTCAGTAAACCTGAAGTATAACTTTGGAAGCTTCCAATGGGCCACAGAGAAATTCTACCATAAATTATGCTCAAAATGTGGTTGTATGACTTCTCTATGGAAAAAGGTATGAATTCTGGAAATGATTTCAGTGACTTTTACAGATTATATCATGCAGCCATGTTAAAGTGGAGCGTTATAATTTATCCCCCTCCCCCCCCCCCTTGAGTTTGGCTAATGGAATGGACGGTGAGGGGAGGCGAGCATGCTGTGATCTCACCGAGTGCATGTGGAGAGAACAGATCTAACATGGCGGCGCCTCGCTGCAAGATCTAAACATTGACAATCTGCTACGTCTCAGATTAAAATAACAAACTGCTAGTTAAAAGTAAAATGAAAAGCATCCGCTCTAAAATTACTTTGGTCACCCAACGGGACTTAACACCCTATACGCTAGAGCAGATGACCTTGAAGAGTTTATCGATCGCTACTATAACCGGTTTGCAATGGAGGATGACCGCAGCAAACCGACAAAGTAAGTAACATTTTATTTGTATAGCTTTTTTTAAAAACACAGTTACGAAGTGTTTTACACTCAATACAGAAAATACCAGTAAACACATAACATAAATTGAATGAATAAAAAACATGGCATAAAATAGGGAGTAACAGAACAAGCTGAAAACGAACCAAAACAGAAGGCAGGGATGGGGAGCTAAAAAAAAAAAGGCTTGCCTGAAAAGATGGGTTTTTAGAAGCCGCTAAAAACAGTCCAAAGATTCAGCAAATCTAATGTATTTGGGGAAGATTATTCCAGAGGCTTGGGGCTAAAACTGCAAAGGTGCGGTCACCTTTTGTTTTGCAGGTGGAGTGGGGGATGGATAAAAGACCAAGGTTTGAGGATCGGAGTGGTCGGGAAGTGGAATGAGGAATGAGAAGATCAGAAATATAACTGGGGACAAGATCATGCAGTGCTTTAAATGTAATCAATAATATCTGAATTTTACAGGAAGCCAATGGAGGGATGCAAGAATAGGGGTAGTATGGGACCTATGGCTAGTTCTAGTTAGTGGTCTAGCAGCTGAATTCTGAACCAACTGTAGATGATTTAAGCTTGGTTGAGGCAAGAGTAGAGGGTGTTACAGTAATCTAGACGGGAGAAAATGAAAGTGAATTAATATTTCGATATTCCTTAAAAGACAAAGTATCTGATTTTTGCATCATTTCTTAGTTGAACAAAACAGGATTAGACAAGCTTAGTAACATGGTGATCATAAGACATATTCTGGCCAAAGATGATACCGAGACTTTTAGCAGTAGGTTTGAATGAAGTGGACCAATAAACTGATCAACTGCAGTAGCAAAATTCTCAGGGCCAAATAAGAGAACTTCACTTTTGTCGGGGTTTAGATGGAGGAAATTAAGGGGCATCCAGTCTCTGATAGCAGCTAAGCAATCATGGAGGGAGGATGGTTGATTTAGGTCATTGGGTTTGGCAGAGAAATAGATCTGAGTATCATTGGCATAACACTGATATGACATGTTTTGAAAGTGACTAAACAAATGACCCAGAAGAAGCATGTATGAAGAGAAGATGATTGGCCCAAGGACAGACCCCTGAGGGATTCCACATAGTAGGGGAGCTGACAAGGATACAAGATTGTTAATACAAACATTGAAATATCTTAGGTAAGAATGAAACCATTTTAACGCCGTACCAGAAATGCCAACCCAGTTCTCCAACCTATCGAATAAGATGCATGATCGATGGTGTCAATGGCAGCAATTAAATCTAGAAGAATAAGAGTAGAGTATTCACCTTAATCAGCATGCATAAGAATGTCATTGGACACTCTTAGTAATGCAGTCTCTGTACTATGCTTGTGACGAAAGCCAAACTGAAATTTATCAAAAATGTTATGACACTCAGCTGCAGGAAGAAGGCAAGCTCATCCACACACACACAGACAACCTACTGACCACTGATGTAACGGTAAGTGCGCTGGCTTCCATCAATAAAAAGCTGAACATGCTCACATCAAGATTTTATGGAGATGAAAGCAAGCCTGGACTTCATGCACCACGTAGTCACCAAAGTACAAAAAGATGACACGGATCTTAAAACCTTCACATTGAAAGGAGCCAGTTGAGGTGGCTAGGGCATCTGATCGGGATGCCTCCTAGGTGCCTTCCTTTGGAGATTGGCCAACTGGGAGGAGATCCCAGGTTAGACCCAGAACTCGCTGGAGGGACTACATTTCCAACCTGGCCTGGGAACACCTTGGGATCCCCCAGGAGGAGCTGGAGGGCGTTGGTGGGGAGAGGGACATCTGGAGTGCCCTACTTAGTTTGCTAACACTGCGACCCTACCCCGGAGAAGCAGTTGAAGATGAATGAATGAAAATATGGCATGGAACTTAAAACCACCATTGAGACTTTCAGCACTCAGACAGAAGTCATTAAAAAAGAAAATTACGGGGGCATGCGGTAGCATAGCAGTCTATTCCATTGCCTACCAACACGGGGATCCCGGTTTGAATCCCTGTGTTGCCTCTGGCTTGGTCAGGCGTCCCTACAGACACAATTGGCTGTGTCAGCGGGTGGGAAGCCAGGTGTGGGTATGTGTCCTGGTCACTGCACTAGCACCTCCTCTGGTCTGTCGGGGTGCCTGTTCGGAGGGGGTGACTGGGCGGAATAGCATGATCCTCCCATGTGCTATGTCCCCCTGGTGAAACTCTTCACTGTCAGGTGAAAAGAAGTGGCTGGCGACTCCACATGTGTCGGAGGAGACATGTGGCAGTCTGCAGCCCTCCCCGGATTGGCAGAGGGGGTGAAGCAGAGACCGGGATGGCTCGGAAGAGTGAGATAATTGGCCAGATATAATTGGGGAGAAAAAAGGGGGAAGCCCCCCAATTTACTTGATGAAAGAGATTATCCTTGATGTACAAACGAGAAGCATGCATAATGACTTCATTTTTTTCTGGGATCCCTGAGAGCTCTACCGAGAGCCCAGAAAAGATGATGAGAAACTTCCTCCACTCAGCACTGAAACTTCCAAAAGACACTGTGAACCAGATCACCTTACACTGAGGCCACTGACTGGCTAACAGTGTGGGAACTTGACCACAGTTCATTATTGCCCAGTTTGAGTATTTCCAGCAAAAGGATCTGATCAAGAGCAGAGGGCAGGAGCTGAAGAGATTCAAGCTCGTACTTAACGACCAATTCACCCAGGAGATCAACGAGAGATGGAAGGTCCTGTACTCCATCCAGAAAGAGGACAAGCATCTATTAAGTTTGTTAGCTGGAACGTGCAGGGCATAGACTCACCAGCTAAATGTAGTAAAATCCTAACTCACCTCACCAGGATGCATCCCAGCTTCTGAAACTCACTTCACTGCATCTGAGCACCTCAAACTTAAAGTTAAATGGGTTAATCAGATCTTTTCTGCATCATACAACTCTAAAAAAGGAGCCATCTCTATACTGATTACTAAAAGCATCCCATATCAGAATAATATCACCATCTCTGACAGAGAAGGGTGCTACATGGTGGCGGCATGGTTCAGGAAGTCAAGCGGGTTGTCTAGTAATTGTAAGATCGCTGGTTTGATCCCCAGCTTCTCCAGAGAGTGTGTCGAAGTGTCCTTGAGCAAGACACTGAACCCCTGACTGCTCCTGATAAGCAGGTTGTTGCCTTGCATGGCAGCCTCCACCACCAGTGTATGAATGTGTGGGTGTGAATGGGTGAATGTGAAGCATACATTGTAAAGCGCTTTGAGTGGTTGGTAGTCTAAAAAAATGCTGTATAAATGCAGTCCATTTACAATTTACATCATTATTAATGGAAGTATAGTAAAAACACAAAAATAATTATAGTTGCTATGGCCCCAATGAGGATAACCCATTTTTTCCACACCATATTTTCAAAACTCATGGAATTCTCAGACTCAAATATTATAGCGGGAGGAGATTTTAACATAGTACTCGACCCACATTTAGGCTGTTAGGCCAACTAAAAATAATCACAAGATCCGGCACTCTTCTGACATTATAAAACAATATATGAGTGAACTTGCTCTTGCTGATTGTTGGGCGATAAAAAAAAAAATCCACATAAAAGACATTACTCATATTGGCTTTATGCAGGCTCAATAATCCCGGTGACCTCTTCATACTGAAGATGTCACTTAGATAAGTGATGAAATTTTTCTGTCAATAAACATTGTGTCCAGATGAACTAATTCAACTTTCTATGATAATTCATATTATTCACCACCCAAGCCACTGAGAATGCACATGCCAGTGCATTCTCAGTTGCGTCCTGTGCATCATACTCTTCAAGGGGTAATTCTGAAGGAAGAATATGTCAAGAGTGTGCTGGAGGTGAAGAGGGTGTCGGACAGAATGAAGAGTATGAAGCTGGAAATCAAAGGTGTATTGATGAATGTTATCAGCGCATATGCCCCGCAAGTTGGGTGTGAGTTGGAAGAGAGAGAAGAATTCTGGAGGGAGTTGGATGAAGTGGTGGGGAGTGTACCCAAGGGGGAGAGAGTGGTGATTGGAACGTACTTCAATGGGCATGTTGGTGAAGGAAACAGAGATAATGAAGAGGTGACAGTCAGGTATGGTGCCAAGGAGAGAAATGTGGAAGGACAGATGGTGATGGATTTTGCAAAAAGGGTGGAAATGGCTGTGGTGATTACATATTTCAAGAAGAGGGAGGAACACAGGGTGACATATAAGAGTGGAGGAAAGTGCACACAGGTGGACTACATCTTATGTAGAAGGCGCGGTCTGAAAGGGATTGGAGACTGCAAGGTGGTGACAGTGGAGAACCTACCTAGGCAGCATCGGATGGTGGTCTGTAGGATGACTTTAGAGATGAGGAAGAGAGTGAAGGCAGAGCCAAGGATCAAATGGTGGAAGTTGAAGAAGGAAGACTGTTGTGCAGAGTTCAGGGAGGAGTTTAGACATGCACTGGGTGGTAGTGAAGAGTTACCAAAATGGCTGGACAACCACTGCAGAAATAGTGAGGGAGACAGCTAGGAAGGTACTTAATGTGCCATCAGGACAGAGGAAGGAAGACAAGGAGACGTGGTGGTGGAACGAGGAAGTACAGCAAAGTATACAGAGGAAAAGGTTGGCAAAGAAGAAGTGGGATGGTCAGAGAGATGACGAAAGTAGACAGGAGTGTAATGATGTGCAGCAAGTTAGGGCAATCAATGATAGAGATGGAAATGGGCTGACAAGTGAGGAGAGTGTGTTGAGAAGGTGAAAGGAGTACTTCGAGGAGCTGATGAAAGAAGAAAATGAGAGAGAGAGAGAATGTTGGATGATGTGGGGATAGTGAATCAAGAAGTGCAGTGAATTAGCAAGGAGGAAGTGAGGGCAGCTATGAAGAGGATGAAGAGTGGAAAGACAGTTGGTCCAGATGACATACATGTGGAGGCATGGAAATATTTAGGAGAGATGGCAGTGGAGTTTTTAACTAGATTGTTTAACACAATCTTAGAAAGTGAGAGGATGCATGAGGAGTACAGAAGTCAAGTCAAGTCAATTTTATTTGTATAGCCCATTATCAAAAATTTCAAATTTGCCTCAGTGGGCTTTACAGCAACACAACATCCTGTCCTTAGACCCTCTCATTGGATAAGGAACAACTCACTAAAAAAAAAAAAAATTTCACAAGGAGAAAAAATAGGAAGAAACTTCAGGGAGAGCAACAGAGGCAGGATCTCTCACCCAAGATGGACAATGTGCAATGGATGTTGGGTTTACGCAATTTACACAATACAACATTGAAAGAGGATAAACATAATTATAATGGAATTATAAGATATATGAAGAGTATGATGCACAGGATGCCAAGCAGTGTTCAGACGCCACAGGAACAGCTCAGGACCCAAGCCACATGACCAGCATCACCATGTTAAAAAAAAAAATATATATATATATATATATGTGTGTGTGTGTGGATTTATAAGATATATAAAAAGAAAATGTGATGAGGGGAATGCCAAGCAGCATCCAGGTTGCGACCACCATCACCACGGAGATCTGGGAGGGGAACCGACTGCACGTGCACACAAGGGAGACTCACATGACACCATTCACACACAGAAAAAGAGAAAGGAGAAGACATCATTCAGAATGAGAAGAGAGAGCGAGAAGAAGCAATATACTGGTACTAATTTTCAAGAATATGTGCAATATGCAGAACTGTAGCAAATACAGAGGTATAGAGTTGTTCAGCCACAGCATTAAGATATAGGAAAGAGCTAGATTAAGAGAAGAGGTGATGATCAGCGAGCAGCAGTATGGTTTCATGCCACGAAAGAGCACTACAAATGTAATGTTTGCTTTGAAAATGTTGATTGAGAAGTATAGAAAAGGCCAGAAGGAGTTACATTGTGTCTTTGTAGATTTAGAGAAAGCATATGACAAGGTGCTGAGAGAGGAGATGTGGTATTGTATGAGGACATCGGGAGTTGCAGAGAAGTATGTAGGAGTGGTGCAGGATATGTATGAGGGAAGTGTGACAGTGGTGAGGTGCATGGTTGGAAAGACAGATGGATTCAAGTTGAAGGTGGGATTACATCAAGGATCAGCTCTGAGCCCTTTCTTGTTTGCAATGGTGATGGACAGGTTGATGGGCGAGATCAGGCAGGAATTGCAGTGGACTATGGTGTTTGCGGATGACACTGTGATTTGTAGTGAGATGAGGTTGCAGGTTGAGGAGAACCTGGAGAGGTGGAGGTATGCACTGGAGGGAAGATGAATGAAAGTCATTAGGAGCAAGATGGAATACATATGCGTGAATGGGAGGGAGGGCAGTGGAATGGTGAGGATGCAAGGAGTAGAGGTGATGAAGGTGTATGCGTTTAAATACTAGGGGTAAACGGTACAAAGTAACGGGGAGTCCAGAAGAGAGGGGTAGAAGAGAGTACAGGCAGGGTGGAGTGGGTGGAGAAGAGTGTCAGGATTTTTTTGTGATAGAATGGTGCCAGCAAGAGTTAAGGGAAGGTTACAAAATGGTCCTGAGACCAGCTATGTTATATGGTTTGGAGACAGTGGCACTGATGAAAGGACAGGAGACGGAACTGGAGGTGGCAAAGTTGAAGATGTTAAGATTTTCATTGGGAGTGACAAAGAAAGACAGAATTGGGAATGAATATATTAGAGGGACAGATCAGGTTGGGTGGTTTGGAGACAAAGCAAGAGAGGCAAGATTGAAATGGCTTGGATATGTGTGGAGGAGAGATGCTGGGTCTATTGTGAGAAGGATGCTGAATATGGAGCTGCCAGGGAAAAGGAAAAGAGGAAAGCCAAAGAGGAGGTTTATGGATGTGGTGAGAGAGGACATGCCGGTTGTGGGTGTGGCTGAGGAAGATGCAGAAGACAGGAAGGAGGTGATGAAAACCGATGATCCGCTGTGGCGACCCCTAATGGGAGCAACTGAAAATATTGGTAGTATTCACAACCCCACAAAAGCTTTTTTTTAACAAGTAACTGTAATATCATAAATTAATAACCCCAAAATCCTCCATCCTCCCCATTGTTATATCAGATCATGAGCCAATTAGTTTCAGCTCAATTAATGAAACTAACCAACCCCCCCCCCCGATAAGTGGCATTCGGGAACCGTTGTCGTTGCTGTTTTGTAAGCGATCATTAAGGTTTTAAATTTGATGTGGGCAGCAACTGGGAGCCAGTGGAGGGATATGAACAGCAGAGTGACATGTGCTGTTTCGGGTTGGTTGAAGACCAGATGCACAGCCGCGTTCAGGATCATTTGCAGAGGTTTAAAAGTGCATGCAGGGACACCTGCCAGTGATGAGTTGCAGTAGTCAACATGTGATATTACAAGAGCCTGTACCAGGAGTTGTGCTGCATGCTGAAACAGGTAGGATCTAATTTTCCTGATGTTGTACGGGGCAAATCAGCACGACCGAGCAATCAAGGCCATGTGTACGTTAAAGGTTAGCTGGTCATCAATCATGACACCAAGGTTTCGGGCAAACTTTGTGGGCATGATTTGGGTTGATCCAAGCTGGATATTGATCTGTTGTTGTAAGGATGGACCGGCTATGATGACAATGAACTCAGTCTTAGATAGGTTAAGCTGAAGGTGGCATTCTTTCATCCATGCAGCGATATCAGCAAGGCATGATTATATCCGTGCCCAGACTGTGAGGTCATCTGGTGGGAATAATAGGAAGAGCTGGGTATCGTCAGGATAGCAATGGTATGACAAACCATGGGAGCGGATGATTGCACCAAGTGAGGTGGTGTATATTGAGAAGAGAAGGGGACCGAGCACTGACCCTTGAGGTACACCTGTGGATAAGCCATACAGTTTGGACAATGTAGATTTTGCAAATTTGAGCTGCTGTAAATTTAATATACTTCATTGTATCAACGAAAACCAAATATCTGATTCTCAAAGAAGGTTGAATCAGTTCGTCTGGGTACAATGTTTATTGACAGATACGTTTCATCACTCCACAAATATTTGATTGTACTCATATCTCATATCTCCATGAATGAATATCACAGACTATCTGGATTACAATAATACACATTTCTTACTTTGAAATATCGAGAGACAATAATATAAAGACAGTGCCAGGCAAAATTCTATCATTCTTTTCAATTCAATTCCATTGTATCGCTATAGTGCTTTAAGAAAATATTTGTCACAAAGACAGTATACAGATATACAATTTATTGGAAAAAAAACCTAACTTAAAGAACATCTGTTGAAGTTTGGGGATATCAACACATTAGCCCCATCAATAATAAGGCTATAATAACAATGTGTATATATCACTTGTGTATGACAAATTATGGGGAGTTTTTGTGTGTGCTTTCCTACCATCTCCAAATATCCCAGCTTGCAAACCCTATTTGTGGCCGTACAAAAACCTACCCCCAACCTACACAACTATGAACCATTTCGAACTTTGCAATTATGAGCTACTTGTATTTAACCAGAACAGCAACGATAGATTTTTTTTCTTCCAGAGGAGCAGTTCAACCAAAGAAGTCAAATGGGCTGTTACTCAGTTAACCTTAGCCCAGCCTAGTGCGCATCTTAGATTGCTTCCCTAGATGCTGATAAATGGGACATATCGTTTCACCACTCTCAAGAAATTTGGTTTTGGTGAGACACTCATTCAATGGATTAAAACTCTGTGCAAATCACCACCAGCTCTTATCATCACCAATGTGTACACATCAGAGCATTTCACCCTACAACATGACACAAGACAAGGATGTCCACTCTCTATGTGCTGTCTTCATCGAACCTCTAGCAGCAGCCATTCATCAAAACAATTACATAATTGGCATACAAACTGGAAAGCCTGTTCACAAAATAATTTTATATGCAGAAAATAATTTGTTATATCTACGGAACGCATCCATACTGGAGGTATTAAATCTTATATCAAAAATTTCAACAGTAATCTGGACTAAAACTACAGTCTTATCACTCAGTGGGGAAAACTGGAATGTTGTGACTCAGAATCTTCCTTTAACCATCACAACAGGATATATTAGATATCTATGTATTGAAATCTCCACCAATGGCTACAGGAGAAGACGGCAGCGACATTGTAGCTAGCTTGTTAGCGTTACCCTTCTCAAGATGTGCTTTTGGGGAAAAGCAACAAGTGATTGGAAATGGAAGGCCAACTCCCGCTCTCATCTTGCCTATACTTCATTACCTCACCTGTCTGGTGTTGACCATCCCTGTATCCACCTCTTCAGTTGAGCAATCTTTCTCGGCCCTGAAGCACATCAAGACGCACACCAGAAACACAACAGGACAGGATTAACTGGGAGCTTTGCCACTGATGTCCATAGAAAAAGGCCTTCTAATGGAACTTAAATCCAAGGACAAACTGCATGATGCTGCCATTGCCCACTTCACAAAGAAGGACCGACAGATGGACTTTATATTCAAGTGGCTTCATAAGTAAGTTAGTGGCCTAATAAGTTTCAATCCAGTGTGCATTTTAACTTCTGGAGTGGTTCTGAATTGCTGGTTCATCTTTCTTGCTTAACAAGTTGCTATTAGTCTTATTCCAGCTGCTTGAATATTAGTCCTTTTCTCTATACATCTGCTGCTGGTTACTAGTGGGATCTTATTCTACCTGTAGCTGTCTTATTCTATTTACTTACTTGTCTTATTTACTTATTCTATCTGTAGCTGTTTTTCACCTAGTGTGTCCTTAAATATTTCTTGTTGCCTAGCTGTTTTGACTTAGTTATCCTTTAGCTTATAAATATATTCCTTGGTAACTTCCTGTTTGCAGTTTTAATAGTATTGTGTGAGGTTTGATAGAGTTTTACATAAGTGACCAGTTTCTGGGCATTAGGCCTAATTCCAGTCTACCTCTTTGGCCAGTTGGGTGTTAAGTGGCCAGGGCGTGGCCAGAACATCACAGGGATTTATAAGTCTGGCCTGATTCATTTTCAGTCCAGTGTGCTTTTAACTTCTGGAGTGATTCTGAATTGCTGGTTCTTCTAGAACAGAGTGAGTATATTCTTTCTTGCTTAACAAGTTGCTATTAGTCTTATTCCAGCTGCTTGAGTATTAGTCCTTTTCTCTATACATCTGCTGCTGGTTCTTAGTGGGATTTTATTCTAGCTGTAGCTGTCTTATTCTATTTACTTACTTGTCTTATTTACTTATTCTGGCTGCAGCTTTTTTATTTTTAAAAACCTTTACACAACTCATATTCAGTCATTCTTACTCACAATTGAGTTCCTACAGTTTATGGAACCTGTAAATTAATTTAATTAGTTTAATTTAGTCTCTGTTTAGTCTCTGTTTCCTAAATGATATGTTTTAAAAAATAATCCGTTCATTCACTGTACTGCAACTGTAACACTGAAACCTGCCAAAATGACAACATGGCAACAGTCTAAAAATGAATTAATTTACAGTTTAGGGAGCTGCAGCCCATGTGGGTGTTAACAAGCAAGAAGTAGGAATGTCTGTGTGAACGTTCATCTATGAAAAAATACATTACAGTATTTGCACAAATTTGACAGTTTTTAGTAATTCGATCAAGTATAGCTAGTTTGCTGTCTTGCTGTTAAGAATAAGACAAACATTATTTAATTTTCACTTACCCAATTGTAAAGAGGTACTGGCTGTTGGCTGAGGATTGACCAGGCATGTGAGGGAGATGAGTGCAACACGTCAAACAAGGTACAATAGTTGATATGTATATTATACTGGCAAAGATGTTTTGACATGTTAGCAGTGCATCCTCCCTTGCACAAAATGAGCTTGGCACAGCCGCTGCACTGTGCTTACTCATCATTTTTTTGAACAAAATGAAGCCACACTTTTGAACGCTTGCTGAGGTCCATGACGGCACATGGCTCTTCCCAGACGTGTGTGCTCACTACTCTTATAAATCTTCCTGCAAAACAAAAACAAAATGTATAATTTGGGCAGCGTCATCCAGCCCCGAAAGAGCACCATTGTGTAGCTCAGGAGACAGGAAGACATGCATGCATTCAACTTGCATGACTATAGGTGCAGCCGCACAGACAGATAGCCAGGTTCCGGTACTGAAACTGAATCTAGCACGAGTGAAATTTGTTTAGGAACCGATAAGCAGAATTGAAGTTAAAATATCTTAATGATTCCAATGGAATCAGAATTTTGGAACCGGTTCTAACTTGGAACTGGTTCTCAATGCCCAACCCTATCCTGGATCACAGCATTCCAGTTTGCCTATCAGTTTGTCTTCTCGGAGATCTCTCTTCGGTCGAAACATCAACCAAACAGCAACCCATTTTGATGGCTTTGACACTTATATTATTACCAAGAAAATAGTTCTCCTCAACTGGGAAAGTAGAAACAATCTCACCATATCCCAGTGGTTACTCCCATTACTAGAATACATCTCAAAGGAAAGACTAGTAGAATTATCCAAAAATTAGGTTGATTAATTTAATGGGCTATTTTGTCAGTGTCTTAGCAATATCCATTTACATGTGAGTATTCCTGATCTGGGATGATAACGTGGGTCTCAGACATATGGGAGGCTTTTGGGCCCCACTGGGTCACTATTGTTGGGTGGGAGTCCTGTGGCTATAGAGACTGTCCTGGGAGCTGGATGCTGTGGCTATGGGGTGATCCTGGCCTTTTAAGGGTGGGACCGGGCAGGCATCAGCTTCCACTTCCAGACTGGGCCACTGGAGATGCAGGAAGGATCTGTCATTTTGGGGGGCATCTGTAGCTGTCTTATGAGTGTGCATACAGGGTGCATTCGTATGTTCGGGGCTCAGGTCGGGAGGCGGCAGATGCATGTCGCTGGGTCAGGGATGGGCCCCATGGTCGGGGGTGCACTGGTGGGGCCGCCCACCCTGGGGCGAGAGTGGGTCTTGTGTCTGCCTTTGTGCCATGGGCCATGGGGGGTGTGTGCTGGGGTCAGTGGGATGTGCTGGTTTATTGCGGGCGCCAGGTGTCACTTGATTCTGGCTAGGTGCACCTGAGGCGGGTTCGCCCAGTTGGTGATCATCCTTAGAGGGGCGGCTCCCTGTTGTCGTCCTGGGCCACCTGGACATGGTCTCCTTGCTGCTGTTGGCACATGAGGTCCGTCTCTCTGGGGGGCTGAATGAGGGGGGGGGGCGTTGGCCATATCCATTTTTGGCCTGCATGTGTGGTGGCAGGGCACTGCTTGGGGGTCTGCTCAAGGTGCAGAACTGCCCACAGTGCTGGAGGCGCTTTGCAAGATGCCAAGTCCTCCCAGCTGGTTGCTGCTTGCGGGTTGCCCACTGGTACAGGGGATGAGCCGTGGTTGTTAGATCCTGTAAGTAGGTAGATCAGGCCCACTGCTACTGTGGTGGGCATGATCTCCAGCAACGATGAGACGGCCTACCTGAATGAGGTAGAGGATGCTTCACAGTGGTGCTAAGCCAACAGCCTCTCCATGAACATCAGTTATACCAAGGAGCTTGTTGTGAACTTTGGAAATATACAGCAAAAGACTTACACCCCTTGCTTTATCAATGGGGTCCCAGTAGAGAGGGTGAGCAGCTTCAGGTACCTAGGTGTTTACATCATTGAGGACCTAACATGGACACTTCACACACATACTTTGGTGAAAAAGGTGAGGCTGCCTCTTTATTACTACAGGCAACTGAAGAAGTTCAGTGTCTCCCCACATATCCAGAAAACCTTTTGGCCTGGTGCCATTGAGATCATTCTGGCACGGTGTATCATCACCTGGAAACGGAACAGTATCTCTCATGACAAAATAGCCCTGCAGAGAGTTGTGCAGTCAGCTAAGCGTACCACCAGGTCCACACCCACCCCCCTAAAGGACTTATACACCAGGCAGTGCAGGACCAGGGCAAAAAGGATTAGTGTGGATCCCCATCACCCCAATAATCAACTGTTTCAGCCACCGCAGTCAGGTAGACTCCTTCACAACCCTAAGGCAAACACAGAGAGACTCAGAAGAAATTTCTTCCACCAGGCCATAAAGACACTAAACACAACATAACAATTATACTACTGCCACTTGTATTACTTTACCACTTTGCCTCAGACACTTTCCAAAGACACTTTACTTATTCAGTCAGTTTGCACCCTTGTACTTGCATTATGTATAGAAATACCACATTGTATAGGCTATATGTTGCCAGCAGCCGTAACAATGTGTGCCCTGGTTCTGCTGATTGACAGACGCTAAGGAGGTGTGAGCATAGCTAGTACTTGGATGGGTGTCCTCCTGGGAAAACTAAGTTGCTGCTGGAAGTGGTGTTGGTGTGCCAGCAGGGAGCAGTCTTCCTTTGGGTACTAATAAACAATTAAAATCCCAATGTTCCAGCGCAGTGACAGGGACACTGCTATAGCAGACGTTGTCCTTCAGATGAGATGTTGAAATCAGGTCCTGACTCACTGTGGTCATTAAAGATCCCATGGCACTTATCGCAAAGAGTAGGGGGTCCCCCGGTGTCCTGACAAAAAATCCCAACCTGGCTCTCTCCATCTGACCATCTAATCACCCCCCAATGTAATTGGCTCAGTGATTCCCTCCCGCTCCATCTCAAGCTGATGTGTGGTGAGCATTCTGGTGCAAAATGGCTACCGTGCATCACCCAGGTGGGTGCTACACATTGGTGGTGGTTGAGGTGAGTTTCCTCCTTCACTGTGAAGCACTATGGGTGTCAAGATAAGGCACTTTATAAATATAATCTATTATTATTATTGTTATTAATATTATTATTATTACTATTATCATTATTATTATTATTATTATTATAGGACCTGGCAGCCTGTCCAGGGTGTCTCCCTGCCTGCTGCCCAGTGACTGCTTGGATAGGCTCCAGCATCCCATCGACCCTGGGAGCAGGATAAGCAGTTCAGATAATGGATGGATTGATGTTATTTTTATTATCATCATCATCATCATTATTATTATTATTATTATTGTTGTTGTTGTTGTTGTTTATCAGATTATACCTTCTGTATGCTCCAGGATATTTTTAATTTTTTTTAAATTGTATTGTATTTTTCTTTTATTCTAATTTTACTATTATTGTGTTCATTTCTCATGTTGCACAGTTTTGGAGTACCAAAAAATAATTTCACTGCTTTTTGTATTTGTATGTGACAAATAAACCTTTGAATCTTGAATCTAGGTGGACATGACATACGCACATACACACTACTAGCATCTGCCTCACACACTCCCTGGAACCCTCTCCTTCTTAGTCCTTTCTCCCCCTTTTTTCTATCTTGTCCTTTATCACTATAACTGTTATCCTAAGCTGATATTGATAATAAGGATTTAATTATGTTTTGTCAAACACATATCTGTGCCTGTCTCAATGTCTGTCTTATCAGATGCATGCTGTCATTTTTTGTTTCTGAGTTTTCTTGTTTCACTTGTGGTGGTTGTACCCCTCTTGGAGAGGCAATGCTGATTGGTTGTTTAGTGGATCAAACATGCAAAAGAGGGGGACTGGTGGAGGCTATAAATGTATAACAAAAAAACCTGTGCTCTTGTCATCCCACAGATCATCCAAATGAGAGAGTTATTATAATTGGTTCCTGATAATTAAAAAAGATTGCCTTTGCAGGTGGAGAATCTGAACTCCACTTGCATATTAAGTCTTTTAGGACACATTGGCATGCAAATTGCTTGTGTTGTATGCCAAGGCTGCCAACAGCACAGGTTAAAAAAAAGGTGGGGGGGGAATTCATTGAAAACTGAACTCTTTGCTTGATCTCTGGCCTCACTCATATTTGTTATGTGACGGCAAGGATTTTGATGTGATATTGTATAGAGTGCACAATATCAGTGGACTCTGGGTGGACTGAGTGGACCATGATGGTCACAGATGACATCGTGAGCTGTAGCAAGAGTAGGGAGCAGGTTGAGGAGAGCCTTGAGAGGTAGAGGTATGTACTGGAGAGAAGAGGAATGAAAGTCAGTTGGAGCAAGATGGAATACATATGCATGAATGAGAGGGAGGACAGTGAAATGGTGAGGATGCAAGGAGTAGGGGTGACGAAGGCATATGGGTTTAAATACTTGGGGTTAACTGTTCAAAGTAATGAGGAGTGCAGAAGAGAGGTGAAGAAGAGAGTGCAGGCAGGGTGGAGTGGGTGGAGAAGAGTGTCAGGAGTGATTTGCAACAGAAGGGTACCAGCAAGAGTTAAAGGGAAGGTTTACAAGATGATAGTGAAACCAGCTATGTTGAATGGTTTGGAGATGGTGGTACTGAGGAAAACACAGGCAGCAGAGCTGGAAGTGGCAGAGTTGAAGATGTTAAGATTTTCATTGGGAGTGTCGGAGAAGGACAGGTTTAGGAATGAGTATATTAGAGGGACAGCTCAGGTTGGATGGTTTGGAGACAAAGCAAGAGAGGCAGGATTGAGATGGCTTGGATATGTGTGGAGGAGAGATGCTGGGTATATTGGGAGAAGGATGCTGAATATGGAGCTGCCAAGGCAAGAGGAAAAGAGGAAGGCCAAAGAGGAGGTTTATGGATGTGGTGAGGGAGGACATGCAGGTGGTTGGCGTGACAGAGGAAGATGCAGAGGACAGGAAAAGATGAAAATGGATAATATGCTGTGGCGACCCCAAACGGGAGCAGCCGGAATTAGCAGTATTAGTAGTAGTAGTAGATTACGGTGACAGGCATGGGCACAAGTCCATGAATACTGGGGTGGCATCCAGGACTTTACCTGTGCCCCCATCCATAGGGTTAGCGGTTGTGTCAGGAAGGACAGCCGATGTAAAATTTTGCCAAATCAATATGTAGATTGACAAGACCATACCGGATCTGTCAAGGCCCAGGTTAACAAGGACCGTCATTGGTGCTCTGCCCTCACAGGACACTGATAGAAACTATAAAATCTGCTGTGGCGACCCCTGAAAAACGGGGAACAAGCCGAAAGAAGAAGTAGCAGTGGTAGCAGTAGTAGATTGTTTAGAGTGCACAGAAATATGAACTGAGTAGAAGCTTTGTTTGAAATTCCAAAGTGTGAGGGGTTGGACTAACTAATGCAAGGACTACTATCACACATTTTAAGACAAGTTAAACCCAGCTGTGAAATCCAAAAAAAATCTTAAAGATTTTATTTATAAATATTTAATCCTGACTCTGTTAATGGCACGGAAACATGTTCCTGTTCCTCAGGTCAACAGTCTTCTCCTAACTATTCAATGTGTGCATGATCCTAAACTCTGGAATAGTCTCTCACTGTAGCCACTTCAATAGCAACCTTAAAATGTTTCCTGAAAACACATCTTTTTAATCATGTTAATACATTCAACAACCCTCTCTGATTTCAATTGCCGGCTAATCTCTCCTGTTAGTCAATCAGACTGTCTTAATTTAATTAATTCTATCGTTGATTCATGTCATTGGATTTAATTTTTCTTTTGTTTTTCCCTCACTCTATAGTATTAAATCATTTAAAATTTCTGCTTTCTATTCCATTAAGGTTTACATTTCAATTTTATTAGATTTATTATATGTATAGTGTTTTTCCTGTAATCCTATACCAAGATAAAGGGGGCTGTTTTCTTCTTTTGTCCTTCCCTACCTTTATTTTTGCACTTTTACTGAAATCTCCTATATGAATAAAGTTTAATTGATTGATTGTTTTTTTCTCTCCTCAGTTTACTCTTGTTTATTTAGTTTAAAGTTGTTAGTTTAGTAATCCAGGTAGTATTCTGCCAAAGATTTTATCGATGGACTTCGACCAAGATGCGAGTGCTAAGAATATGAATATGTTCAAGATAAGTTTAAACACCAGCTCACACTTTGCCAGGTATATGCACAATGAAGGGGCACTCTGAAACGTCGGCCATTCTCAGCCGCTGCCCCGGAAGATTGAACTGGAGCCAGTACAACAAGCAGTTTAAACCGATAAGGCTCCAAACCTCCTCGCTCCTTTGGTTCAATA